>NC_134404.1:151834247-152134247 GCF_038048845.1 Mixophyes fleayi
TGGTAGCACATTGCTCTGTTTATATATTATAAAAAGGTGTACCATATGTTGTCTTCAACAGTTATTATTACTATTTTGTCTTTGATATATGTATCATACTTACTTAGAACTCTTCAATGTAGAATTCCCCTATTTCCTTTTTTATATGCAGTATGTGGATGAAAAGCAATACAACTCTCTATTTCACTACCTGCCCCATATGAAGTGTATCTGTCCATGAAAGGGGGCAAATGGTTTATCAACAATTTAGGTCAAGATATTTAACGGATGGACCCTAGAATTAGAGAAGATAACTGAGGAAGTTACAGACACCAGAGTAGTTGCACTTCACAATAGAACTAAATATAAATAACACTATGGAAGAGGCTAGAAAGTTGAGAGTAGCTGACAATTGGGGTCTTTCCTCTTGGTTTAGTGCACTTGTTGCTAGGCTAATGCAAGGCCTATTAATTGTTGGTAGCACATTGCTCTGTTTATATACTATAAAAAGGTGTACCATATGTTGTCTTTCATGTGCATGTGACAAATAATCTTCGGATATATAATATAAAATTAAAGTTTTTTAAGGGGTTAAAAATACAGCTAAACTATGAACTATACCTCTACCACATTGAAAAAGCAGAAATATTGTTAAATGTAACTTTAAATGTAGAAAATTAATATTACTGTCCAGGAGTTTTGTGATATTGTGTACAGGAAGAGTGAGCATAAAATAGGATATGTGGTGAAACCATGTCTAGAAAATATACTAAATAAGTTGTGAAACCACAGAGATGTTCTCTGCCAGATTGTGTTTTGGAATACATTGTAGGGATAGGATACCACATGCTTTGTTACTTAGGTTTGTTTGGTTTTGCCCTCTGTCACTTCAACATAACTCATATTGTGAATTCTAATTTTTGATGATTCTTGCACTCAGGATAGGAATGTGTAGTATTAGAAATGTATAGATATTCTAATGCACAAACTGTGAGATCAAGACCTCTGAACATCTGATCATGTATTCCACTTGATAAATGCTTTGATTTTGCTTGTCTTGGAATAAATAAATAGCTGTGATTGAAGACTTCGACTTTGATATTCTTCTGCTGAATCTCATATTGATAGGTGGTACCACTTGCACAGGTGACCAACAAAGAGCAGTTTATTGTGATGAACCAATTTCAGGTCCAACAATCAGATTGCAATGCAGACATGAGCTCCAGCTGTACCTGGTCAAATGATAATCCTTCACTCAGCGATGGTGGTCATTATTTGACCCATTCTTCTGCCATAATCAATAAATCTTAACAACAAACATCAATATAAATTTTTAATATATTATGTAAAATTAAATATTATTAATTGTTCATAATATTATGCTACGCTTGATTTATTTTTCTTTGGACTTCCACTATGCTTGTAGTTCATGACTACTATATTTCAGAATATGTTATACCCTGCAAAAGTTACTAATTTATGAACTAATTAATCTCATCTTTTTGTATTAGAACACTAGATTACTTTCGTGCATTTTGCCTCCATAATGTCTTTATCTAATTTTTCTCATCATTTTTTCTTTTACCCTAAACATAATTAATCTTTGACAAATCTTGTATATTAAATACATTGTAACATTTTTTCTGTACTAGAATTTTTTTTTTCATTTTACATCCCAGTAAATCCTACACAAATTGCTATTGCAAAATTGCCATTGACAAACTACAGATTAGTTAATTTTAATGAAAGATTTATCCATTCTCGCTCATTTTTCTATAAAGAATGCTATTGCATGCTGTTACCACTCAGGAACTCTATTTCAGAATGTGTAAGTTGTTAACAATCTTAGTTACTGTGTAACCGAAGTGTCAGATTTTCACTCTCTGAAGCAATCAATAATCATTACACTTCTAAAAAGGTGCCTTGATATGTGCATTGTACAAGATTGATATATCCTGCAAATGACTTTCCTTCACTAGCCCATTTCTGACTCCTATAATAGCAGGTGTTGCCACATACAATAATTATACTTTCTTTTTCAGTGAATTGAAAGGAAGTTAATGCATTTAACCACACAGTATTTTGACTCTAATTATTTAAGATACAGCCTTCGGTAAAGGAAAATCTTTAATAGTCTTGTAAGTTTTGTGCCCAACATTTATCTAATATGTAATTTGTATCAGTTTGGTTCACCTGGTTTGAAAAAAAAAAAAAATGATTTCACTTGCCTAGCAACTTGCCTAAAGTAGCTAATAATAAAACATAGAGCGAAACAGATATGTCTGGTGTTAAACCTGGAGTTAGTCCACAATATATAATAGTAGTGTTTAGCCTTGGTGAAACAGTGCTCGTTAGAATCCTGTATTTTCCTCATCATAGTTTATATTCCATTATACCGCTTACATTTGGGACTCCTCCCCCCTAAGCTCATTACTTGACTAATTAAACCACATAACTACATACAATTTTCTTCAATTATTCTTGCAAAATGATGTAAAATATATGTCATGTATGGAAACTATGGAGAAATAGAGTTGCTTCAAACACTCAAGCAACACATCCAAGAAAATATAATTTCAATTATTATTGCTCACATTATTATCATTATTATTATTATTATTATTATTATTATTATTATTATTATCATCATTTGCATTAATATTATTTTGTTTATTTGCATAAGTCCAGCATAAGTCCACCATATTATACAGCACTTTCCAGAGAGTCGCTTACATCAGTCCCTGCCTCATTGTAGCTTACAGTCTAAATTCCCTACCACACAAACCAGAGCACCTGGAAGAAACCCATGCACACAGTGGTAACATACACACTCCCCACAGATTGTGCCCTGGTCAGATGATAGTTTTTTCTTAATGATAGAAACCTATGTTAAAAGAGGTTTTTTTGCCAGTGATATAGAACAGCTATGTAAAGACAACTACTGTACAAATGGAAATTAATTCACTATTTTGGAAGCTACAAAACAAGTTGCTTGGGAAAATATTTTTTTTTGCTCAAACTAGAATATTTTTTTCACTTCAATGAACAGACAGACACATGACATGTATCTAATGGTTAACTAAGGCTATCACTTTTACAAAAAAACAACTGAGAGATGCAAATTGAGGATGTAATTGTTTTTAAAGTATTCTCCTAACCAAGGCAAACTGTTTTAAAATGGATGCATTAAAAATTGCCGTTCAAATATAAGCTGAACCGTAGCAAGCAGCACATTGCTTACCGTTTTGCATTACGTCGTGTAAAATCATTGCACATCATAGTTAAAAGAGTTTGCTCTCCCATAGTTCATATTAATTTCAGCATCCTTAGCAAGTGCAGCCAGTGATGTAATGCCTGGATATGCCTGGGAGGAGCTTCTGCAACCGCGAATGCGCAGCAGCTCCATTTCGACGATGCTCGATTGTACAGCAGCCGCGGCGCTGTCAAAGAAGCGTCCGTGGCAGGGATGTAGAAAGAGGCAGTGTTTAGCATGTTTATACATGCTTTTGTGCCTATTGGTTTTACATAAAAAAATACTTAATGATTGAAGTTATAACTTGTCTAAATTATTTCAGTGTATATGAATTGAGTATGGAAATATTTGAGATGTTTAATTACTGTATATCATACATGAAGATGTAGCTAGTAGGATACCATTCCAAAATAATTTTAATGATCAGAGTCTTTAGTTCTTTAGTGGGATAGAGCTTCTCCTTTTAACACCACATGTTTTTTCTCTCTACAATATTATACATAAAAGCAAAAGCAGAAAAGATAGTATAGTGTAGTAATCAGAGCTCATATGATTTGCCTCAAAGTGAATGAAGTCATTAAATAGAAATCAAGATATTGAGATGTGGTACTGAGAAGGTTAATATTCAGTATTGGTATAGTCAAAAATTGGAGACTATTGGGGTGAGTGTTAAACAAAATATCTTTATATCACCCCATGTGATTGCACTGACTGCACTGACATTGTTTATTTTTATGACATTAGTAAACTAAGTGAAAATGACTCCTCTATAGATAGATATCTCTGGGGTTCTCTTAACACAGCTCTATACGAGTCACAGCTCACAAATCGCAGTGTAGAAAATAATATTCATATGGGAAGGAAAAGACAAAAATATTTTGCAGATTACCCTTTATTAATTGGAAAATCTAAAACATTAAAATTCATTCATATAAAAACAAATCTAACACATAAAGAGTGATTGAAATTTCCATGTGAAAATGGCAGAACTTCCTATCAAGGACCTTGAGATTGAGGGCAAAATAGATACTTTAAAGTCCCATGCAAACCTTTCATTCCTCCCTAACTGATGTTAATGTTAAACTGGTAAGATGAGTGCTGCTATTCTGCTGGAAAGCCAACGCATTTTGACTCCACAATCCACCTTTTTTATGTATAAAATTGGAGAGAGATAAAAATTGTGAATTTAAAGACAGAATATCTATCACACTAAAGACTCTGATCATTTGAATTATTTTGGCACTAAACCCTATTGATTATATTTTTAGCATACATTACTGTCTTGTTATCCTGAGTGTGCTCTAGCTGGCGCCTAAGCACACAACTTAAATTTATGGAGAAGCAAGAAGCAGTGTGCGAACATCACTTCATGAGAGTTGTGCTATGTCTGCGTTTGTACACTGCATTTGCAAAATATTGCATTCATTCATGAAAAGAGGCATAGTACTCAGTGTGGATTGGGTACCTTACCATGACCACCTGAACGGCGACAAGAATTTCCCCGATATGAAAAAATGCAAAACTGAATGTGGGGAAACGAGGTATTAATATCACCTCAACCTGTCAGCAACTCGTTTCTCAGAAACTGAGGACTATAAAAACATATAATTTTTCTAGCCCTCTGGTTCCCCATATTTGTCAGTCATATTTAAGCTTGTATATATTATATTTTGAAAGTAGTTAAAATGTCTGCCGGCATGGTTTGTTATCTTGCAGACTAGTCCATTGTGTCAGCCTAGGAAAAAGGATTATTGTCCACCAGTCCTGTATGAATGCACATCACACAAGGGGGTCTCTTCTTTTTATTTAGCTGGGGGTCTGTGTGTGCTAGCATAGAGGAAAAGACCACAGATAGAGCTCTATGTTTAATTACAGAGGACTGCATTGTGTATTTAAATGTAAATGTGTCTGGATTATGATCTCTCCTGTTTAAGCAAACTCTGCTGTATAGCCACAGAACAATACCTGATTACCTAATTAAATCAGGAGTGATTCATCTGCTATCCCTTTGTCTGTATGTTTACCTTTGAAAAGTTAAACACAGAAAAGTACCAAATAGGCAGGTCCTGAAATTGCTGATGAGGTCATTTTTGGGCTTAAAAGAGAGCTACAGAGGACAGTAATTTGGCATTCAGTACCAAGTGATAGCTGAAGCCAGGCTGGCGTTGAGATATAGATCTCTGCCCCTGACAGGAAAGGGACAATTGGTCCCTGGAGTACTGCCATTGCCCTGATCTACCTCTCCTGGTCTTAGGGAGCCATGTGTCTGCCTGAAAGCGGAGTGATGGTGACTCAAGACCACTACCTTTGCTGGTAGTCTTAAAGGAGAGAGGGGAAGAAGCTTGGAAGTATAGATAGCAGTCCCTGAAAGTGACAAGGATACTGGTGAGGTGTTTTAATTATACCCTGTATGTTGTCTCTGCCAGACTGTAGTGTTATTTGTTGCAAGTTATTATGGTATGTGTATTGCTGTTTTGTGCTACCATTTTATTAACTAAACTTATTTGTATTTTATTGGATATTTGCCTGGGTGATTTTGAACCTTGGGTAGGTACCAGGTAGACCAGATGTGCGTTAAACCCGGTATCCTATGTATTGTGATTTTGTTTGTCTCTGTACGGCGCTGCGGATGCCTTGTGGCGCCTTATAAATAAATATTAATAATAATAATAATAATATCCTCACACTGTCATTCATGACAGAGTGGTAAGGCAGAATGTTTGAAAAACACCCCTGCAACAATCTAGACGAATGAAGATGTCTGTACCAGAAAATGATGTCAGTTTGAAGGCCGATACTGTTGTTTGTACTGTTAAGGGGGTAATGCAAGGAGGCGCCGCCTGTAGAATGTAGAAGCCTTGGTGAAAATCAATGAACAGCTGGCTTAACAGCACGATTAATAGTATCAGGCTTCAAACTGACGTCATTTTCTGGTGCTGGCATGTTCATTCGTCTGGATTGTTGCAGGGGTGTTTTTCAAACATTCAGGCTTACCAGTCTGACAGCTTTGCACATTTCATGTCAGGGAAACTCTTGTTGTCGTTTCGTAGTCGCGATAACTACCACCGCCCAGTGTTCTCCCCAGCACTTATTTCCCGGGTGCTCCATCCAACTGTTTTTACTTGCCACCCGACTTTTGAAACCCAACAGAGTCCGATTAAAATAGATTAAACCATTGTTTCTCCTATTAGAACAGGCTCTATGTGAGCACTACAGCCAGCAGTGTGTGTTAGACCACTGACCACCAGCCTAACCAGTCCTGGCAGGCGTGAGTAGTAACCTCCAACATTTTTCATTATTATTGCAAAGTATTACAACTTAATGCCACCATTACTTTTTAATGCAACCCGGACCACTGATGCTACAACAGGCACTAGTCTTGAATAAAGTTAGCAGTCATAAAAATGACTGCTCAACATGCTCAAGTGTGAAGTAATGAAGTATGTTGTAACTAGCAGTGTCCCCATGGTCACTAACTGCCTTTCAAAATGCACATCAATAGACCATTATTTCAGGCCAACAGACTTGTATGAATTCTCCTCCTCTGGGATATTAAAACTCACCATTTATTATTCTCTGTGTTTATGCCAATAAATGTATAATGTTAGAAAAAAAATAACAGCAGCAAGAAATAGCATAGCTTTGGGTTTTGTACTAAAAAGTGTATTGTAATGCTTACTGAATTAATTATATTAATGTTATATTGCTGTGAGCTTTCAGTTGGCATACATTTTTGCAAGTCTAAAGTTGTGGAGTCTAGGGGATCACTTGAAGGACAGAAGTATAAACAACCAAGTGTTTTATTTGAATAAACATTGTAGACAAGTCAATTATGAACAGAAGATTAAATGTCAAATGTGATCAAACTAAACCTGTGTACGTTACTAGGCTAGACCAAAATGTTTTTCAATCAGAGAATTTGAATGTAAAATATTATAGGGGGAAGAGAATATATGCTGCAAATAATATGTGTACAATTATAATGGAAATATAATACTTTTCAATTTGCAGTTTTACACAAGGACATTGGCCCCTGCAAAGCTGCTACCATAACAGGAACTCTCTCCAGGATTTCGCTGAATGATGATGAAGATGAAAAGGGGTTGAACACAGAAGGAATGAGCTACTCTACCTTGCCAGGAAACATCATTTCTAAAGTTATTATTCAACAACCATCTGGTTTGCACATGCCTATGAGTATGGGTGAGATGGCTGAGCAGTGTCTGAAAAAAGAGAATAGCGAATTAAGACGAACTGTGTACTTATGCACAGATGACCACCTTAGAGGTGGAGACATAGATATGGTCCATCCCCAGGAGCGAATGATGGAGAGTGACTATATTGTAATGCCAAGAGGCTCTGGGAACATGCAGTCACAAATGAAAGATGAGAATAAAATGAACATAGCAATGGATACGTTGCCTCATGACAGACTATTACACTACAAAGTCAATCCTGAATTTAGCATGAATCCAGCTGTAATGGAACAATTTGGTATGAATTTAGATCAGCATCTTGTATCTCAAGAACACATGCAAAGCCTTCCTTATGAGCCGCGCACAGCAGTAAAGAACTTCATTGCATCAGAGATGGATGACAGTGCAGGATTATCAAGAAGTGAAACAGGTTCAACAATATCTATGAGCTCCCTAGAGGTTGGTAACTTCCAATTTCCTACATTTATTTCATACTTCATATTGCCTGTATGACTTTGTTTTAAACTCAAGTATAAATGCAGTGGTTATTAGATACGGGCCACAGACCACTATCTTGCCTAGAGATCCTAATCAGGCTCTGCTTACTACTTAAGGTAAATTCTAAAGAGATTTACATTCCATACAAGATTTTTGTCATAACAAGCAAATAAATGGAAAACATTTCCTATTTAAACATCAGTGTGCATTAATAGATAATATCACAATAATGCAGATTACAAAATTGTGACCCTACACATATAGTTCATTAAGCCCAGCTTACATTTTCCTTTATATGGGCTTAGGTATTAAACTTTGTGTCTCTCCATTCTGTTATCTCTTGATTGTGGCTTGTGATTAGTCATTCCATTTCCCCACCATCCCCCTTGGTTATCCACCGGGTATCTCCGACTAGGGGGAAGGGGCACCTTAGGAAGAAAAAATACTAGGTGATTTAAGGACAGTAGATGTACATACACACTATACAAGTAATACAGAATGTGCACGTCAAGCATAAACATTTGGAGAGTGGTGGCATTCTTGCTCAGCTATTAATTGTCATCATGGTTCTACACTGCTGAAAGTGCTTTGCACAATTCAGAACCTTGACTAAAGCTTTTATTTAAATGAGATCTGTCTTAAAAATAAATATAAACTGGCAGCAGAACTTAATGTACATCTTCAGCTTGAAGAATGCAAAAAGTCATATGACTAAGATTTCAACATGTAGAGCATAGGATAATAATAATAAAGAAATCTCTGCTAAATAAGCTGTCATTGTCACACGACTTCAAAATAGGCTGATCTAGCAAATATTGCTCATTTGAGTTCCGAGGACCATACTCAATGGAAATGAGCCTGTTCAGTTACTGAATTGGAGAGTGCACAAATAATGAATGACATTAATGATACACAAACAAGAACTCTGGGCTGTAAACATAATGAAGAGGGTGAGGCTCTGCATATATGAAAAATCCAAAACAGACAATTGTCAGATTTAAACATTTTAACGACAGGTATGAGCTTTAATACATCTTATATGTAATAATTAAGTTTTTACTTTACTTTTAAAAATAGATATATTTGCAATACTAATATACTTTTTGTTTGTTTTTTTATGCTAGAGTTCCTTTAAAGTTTTGTTTGCAGATCAGAGGCTAATACATGAGGTTTTTATAGGAAAAATGTGGTCACTTCAATAATATTGTAGGTGCCAAAACTGAAGGTTCTATCTTTGAAGGAAAAGTCTACCTTCGTAGACTTATTTATAAATGACTGTTCAAAATAGACCATGACAATTACACTAGATACCAAGTGTCCTGCTGTTATGTGAGATCGTACCTGGGAGCAATTACCTCTCAAAGGATTTCCTTCATGTACTGTTGTCATATCATGTTTTTCACATGTGGCTGCTATTGATGATTCTGTTTGGTGGATTCACTAACAAGGGAAGCAGTAATAGCAGATAAACTAATTGTATTTAAAAACAAATCAGTTATATTCATTAAAGAAGTTGTATATGTAGTGCTAATAATATAATTGTGATGACTCACTTGTGGAATTAATCAGATTACAAAATATGGGCTAAGTAAGAATTTCTCCCATGTGATGTAAATTGTTCTGTTTTCTCCATTTGTTTTTTTATTTATATGCAATATACTTTTCTTGATTTTGTGATTTCAAATTTTCCTCACATGCCATTAATCTTTATTATTTATTTATATTCGTTTCATTCATTGGCATATATTTCTGAAAACATTTGCACAGGAAAAGGATCTGGAACCTATGGCACAAATCAGATTCTGGGCTATAATTACTAAATTGTGGATTTAAAAAAGTGGAGATGTTGCCTATAACAACCAATCAGATTCTAGCTATCATTTTGTAGAATGTACTAAATAAATGCTAACTAGAATCTGATTGGTTGCTAAAGGCAACATCTCCACTTTTTCAAACTCGCAGGTTAGTAAATATATTCCTCTGACTTCCATTCTTATAGTTAAGTTTAGGAAATGAAAGTCTGGATGCTATGGGTTACAGCACTTTGTTTTCTGCGCTCCAGTTTTCAGAAATATCCCCCCCCAAATATTTTCCTTTTTTTCTCAGCAGCACTTTTTAATTTCACTATTGCCTGCATTAAATGTAATCTGATTTAGGAGTATCTATTAGCATCTTAGTACAATGCATTAAATGTGTTAGCTTGTCTATTAATGATGTATTTAATGCTACTTTGGTGTTCTTTTTATAGGCAGTTTATTTGCTATGTTTTGCCTTGATATACTTCGTTCTTTCCCAACACATAATTAAATTCAGTTTAACAATTTGTCTATTTTTGTTGATGGAAAATAAAACAAACAATGAGTCATATAAAGCAGTGATTAAAATTTCATATAATGGGTCATGTGTTAAACATGAATAATGTAGACACAGTTACAGAGCGTGAATGGCTTTGATAAACAGCACAATCAAGCTGCCCTTTTTTTGTATAGTGCTAACTTCAATAAAACTTTTGAGTTATGGTGAGGCTAGAGGTGAATAGCGCAATTAAAATGTCATGTGATAGTTATATGATCACATTTATCCAAACGAGTCATGTTCCATCTGTATGTATGTTTTAATACATTTGTTTATTTTTAGCAGTTATTGATATTTTTAATTTCAGGTTGTTTTTTCTCTTTATGGCTGTTGTAGTTGCTACAATGGCACTGTATTCTGTAGCTGCTAAAACTTGTTGAAGAAAAGAAGTCCACTATATCTGACATAATTACACATAACATATGTTAGATATTCCAAATAGTTAATTAAGCAACATAACTCAAAAGTCACTATCAAACATTGCTATCTGTAATGCCTAAATCACTGATGACAGTTTACTGAAATTAAGTATTTACTGACATTGAAGTGGAAACTAGATATTATTTATTGATTTTTAAATTAAGAATGTGGTGCAGAACTTTTGTACAAACCATTCATTGAATTGCATTGGTGTGTGATATGTGACATTGCTTGGGGTAAAAAGCTTGAATGATGTAGTTGTAAACAGTTATCATGCTGCAATAGCATGTCATTTCTGTAACTTCACAGTTACACAGATTTTTAAATGGAAAGATTGTACTGGAATTTGGAACACTATGGATACAGTGAATTAGTTGTATGTTAGGTATAGTCCACATTATGCATTTTGTTGGTACAGTATAAAAGACAGTCACATCACCTAAAGTGCTAAATCCTAAAAGTGACTTGTCATTATGATGTGTGAATAATCTATAATGATTGTATATTTGGAGCCACTTTAGCCTGCACGTGGAGCCTTGGCAACCTAGGCAGTGTGTGACCAAACAAACACCTCTTGGCTGTGCGTGCAGCTTTGGCAAAGGTTGGTGCTCACAGCCTAGGAGGGTATGACACCATTGGCCAGTAGCTTCCTAGTCACTTTCCCCCATCCATAATCTGATTCAGATGGGGCCAGAGTCTCATCCATCCACAACATAATCACCACTGCTGGTCCCCTGAAGGTAACATGGACCTCCGTCTCATCACCCTTGTAAATGACAGTGAAAAATACTCTAATTTAGGTCTCAGTAATCTACAGCATACACTATGTCAACATACTGTACAATATAAACAAGAATCTTAAAAATAATGTCATGTAAACTCAGTAATAATATACCACAAGTGTAATAAAATGATCCACTGTGTAGATTTGCATAATTTAGCTACTTATATACAGGCAGTGTGGAAAAATGGAAACACTTGGGTAAATGAGAGACACCAAACATACTGAAAGCAATGCTCGGCTTGTGTGCTTATTAAGATTATACTATCCCAGCATGGTCAGGTATAAAAGTATTGGAATGTCATGGTTTCGTAACATTAAGGCTAGCATGTATGCACAAGGAGAACTCATTGACTTTGAAATAGGGTTTATTTTTGGGATGAATTAGCCAGGAGCTTCAGTGACAAATATAGCTCAAGTTGCATATATTTCATGAGCAGCAATGTCTAAGGTGATATCAGAATGGAATTTTGAGGGGAAAAACATCATCAGGAAAGGGCAGCAGTGGATATTTCAAGATCATAATATCCGTGCATTAATGCAAAGTGCTAGGAAAAACAGGAACAGCAACTACATAACAATTATCTGCATATATCAACTTGAGGAATGTACAGCCAGTTGAATAAAATATGTTTAGATGAGAACTCTACAGAGCAGCGTATAAATCAATCATAATACCTGGCAATGCATATTTGGGTGATTACTAGTACAAAAATCACAGGTACTGAATTACCAAGCAGAGGAGGATATAATCAGATGAATAATCCTTCACCTTGTCATTCACAAATGGACATGTCTGTGTGTGGCACAAACCTAAAGAATCCTCTCATGGTTTGGTTCCCTTAAGAGGCAAGGTCATTGCTAATCACTACTTTAATGGTTAAATAGTGATCTTCACCCTCTGATGCAGCATGTCTTTCCTGACAGACTGGGTGTTTCCCTGGATGACAATGACTTCATCCACAGAGCACGCATGGTTGCCCAATGGTTTGATGAGCATGGCACCAATGTTACCTGTATGTTATGGCCTTTTTAGTAACCATATTTGAATCCATCCAATGTCTGGTACAGTTTTTATCACCACCATCACTCAATTATCAGTTGACTGACTTTCTTGTAGAATAAAATAATGGTGCTGCTTGCCTTCTGCACAATTCCAGACATTAGTAGGTTCAATGACACAGTACATCTAGGTCTATCTGGCTGCACATGACGGCCCAACAACCACTTAGTTGACTTTAAAGTGGTGTTTCTATGTGTTTGTCCACTACCTGTATACAATATACAATATTTGCCAACTAAATACTTTACAATGCTAATTTAAGGGAAAGAGTGGCTAAAGAGGCAAAGGCATGTAATAACAAACATGATCTTGATACATAACTCTTGTTTTATAGTGCAGAGATACATAATTATAATGACTATCACAAAACTTTGTACAAATCTATTTTAGGCACTGACACTGAATAAATAGGAGCCCATCTTCTGATTAAGTAATAATTCTTATCTTTACCAACCCAGTAATCTGGTTTAGGCACAGCGGGGAAGGGATGAGCATCAAACACATATTATTTATTCCAAGCTTATGATATTTTAAGCAGTACAACTCTTTTATTTTTACAAAATTGTGCATAGTTTACAGCCTTACTGCCATTGCTGGGTGTCCTTTAATTTAAGTAAATATCTTGCTCATGTAATTTTATTATGCATGATAAAGGGGGGTGCATAGGCTTAAAAGGAAATCACCAATTTTAATATCATTCTTCATTTCTCTTTTTTTCTCCTGCACAATAGAGAAGAAAATCACGATATTCTGACCTTGACTTTGAAGTAAGTTTATATATTAAATAAACAATGTTTGATATTGCAGCTACATAACTTCCGCAACACTTTTCGACTTTGGTACCTATGATCAGTAAATGTTTCTCATTGGCACGGACACTCATGGGTTAATTTATAATGTAACCTATTTGCACAGCATATGTGTCCATAGGTTACAAAGTTAAATTATGTTTACTATCTATAATGTTCTGAATGGAGATTTTATAAATAATTGTTCTTGACCTATATTGATGATGATACTAGCATGTGGGTTGTTCCAATGTGTTTCTTATATCATTTATATATTACTCTGCATGCTAAATATGCTTGTAAAACTTTTGCTTCATGTCAATATGAATGTGCAGTGTGTTTCTCATAGGGTTCAGCTACACCTGTTTCTCTTTGCTTCTTACTACTATATTATACTATACGTAGAATTCAGCAGTGTGTTTTGCTGTACTGCACAATTGAAAACTAACCTGTTACAGATACAATCATTATAGAAATAATATGCTTTGGGAGCCATTGTATTCCAACTTTAAATCACCAAATGTAGACTTACAGCTGCTCATTCATGACTCATAAAAAAGACAGAAGTTGTTATTTAACTGTTCAATTTTTTTTTGGGGGGGGGGGGATTTCTCTGGCTTTACATACATGTTTAGTAATGGTGTGCAAATTGAGCTAACCCTAGCCTCCCAAAGTGAACACCCGAATTAAAATCTGCACTTGAATGATAAAAGCAGAGATCATAGTTCCATAGCTAATAGAAAAATATACTTCAGCTCACTAAAAGTTTCAAGTTTAATTAAGCGCTTTACGTAACATAACAAAAGAAAAATATATAAAAGTGTTACAATTTAAGGAATAAATAGGAGTTCTCCCACAAGTAAGGCACATGAGACATCCCTGCTAATCTAAGTGTATATAACGAAGGCAATCTAAACATATGGGATTGGATATAGCTGCAGACACACATGCTTTGAATTGTTTAATAGTTTTTTTTTTTGTTGTGTAAATTTAATGATCATCTAGCATAAGTCTATAGCACAATACTGTAGCATTCTGTAGCAACTACAAATTGAATCACGTCATCAAAAACACGTTCAAAATTTTCATATGCAAACAGTAACAAGCTTTTATTGTTGATTACTTGTTTTTATGAGTGGTATCAGGATTTTAAGCTATGCAAAATAACTACTAAATGAAACTTCAAAAATATAAGTAGCTACCTAATATATAGTAATATATAGTTGAAACTATGGTGTCCAGTAAATAAGCAGGTTTTCTTTCACATGCACCCCACCCACCAGCTTGTCTACATATATCCTCTGCTCACCAGATTTCCTTACACATATCCTCCTGTTCACTATTTTTGTCACATGTCCGTTGCCTACCAGATTTTCTCACACATGTGACCAGCTTTATACTTATATGCCCCTCATTCATCATCATCATCACCATTTATTTATATAGCACCACTAATTCCGCAGTGCTGTACAGAGAACTCACTCACATCAGTCCCTGCCCCATAGGGGCTTACAGTCTAAATTCCCTAACACACAGACTAGGGCCAATTAACCTACTAGTATGTTTTTGGAGTGTGGGAGAAAACCGGAGCACCCGAAGGAAACCCACGCAAACACGGGAAGAACATTCAAACTCCTCACAGATAAGGCCATGGTCGGGAATTGAACTCTTTACCCCAGTGCTATAAGGCAGAAGTTCTAACCACTAAGCCACTGTGCTGTCCTCATATAACCCTTCATCTTACCTGAGTCTTCAACAGTGTATTCAGGTACACAGGAATATTTTCAGTAGCTCACCTGTAGCAGTTATATGACACTGAGACAGAGAGAGACAGAGCAGTAGTAAAGACTACCCCTGCTGCTCTGGCAGTGTATCTACTGGGCTTGCAACTGTGGTATGCTGCCACTAATGCAGATTGCTGCTCCATGGTGGTGAATGTGGGCATCCCCCAAGTCCTGGCACACTTGGGTGCCACTCAAAATGTCCTCAAGTGCCAACAGTTGCTGATGTTTGACCTATACTGTTGGGCCCAGGGCAAATTCCCTTTAACTAATAGGGCCCTGGCTGTAGAATCAGCAACCTAAGCCTATTTTGCTAAAAGCCAAATCAAGACGCATATGTCACAAAGCCAGTTCTACTATTTTATCATCACATATTTGAAAATGTATTTACTTAATGGTTAATCATATCAATGAGTCTCAGTTCATCTGATTCTGTTAAGAAGGATATAATAAATCCCATTTTTGGACTGCAGAAAATGAGGTCATCTGAAAATAATAAAGTATATACTGTATGTCTTAATTTGTCTGCAGCTACTAAAAAGTCACTCCTATTCAGAAGAACAAAACACAAGAACAGGGTTCTGTAAATATGAATGACATTAGTGTTTAGTGGGAGATTACTGCAACAAATGTAAATGGCTCTTCCCATAAGTCGTTTCCCCTGAAAATAAGTGGAACATATGAATATTTCACAGAGTATGGCTTAAAAATCTATCTAGCATTTCCCATTTAAAGTTATTTACAAAGCTGTAAAACTATGTCCTACAGCACAAATAGGACCTCATTTAGAGTCGGACGCAAAGTCTGTGTAAGAAGTGTAGGAGTGGGAGTGTGCCGCAGCTTGGTATTACGAGTGGCATGCAACCCTAGTTGCATCCCACTCATAATACCCTACTGAGCCTCGAGCAGTTCCTGCAGCTAGCTAACTGCTTGCGCCACCAACGTATTCCTGCCGCACAGTTTTAGACCTTTTTTGACGTGTGTTGTGTCTGCGTCTAGGATTTACTTACAGGGTTACGCCTTCACATTCCCGCATTCCTCCCATTCTCTTGTAGTGAGCCGAAATCTGTCGCAAGTGTTAATTGCGTCCAATATGCAGGTGGATATGGTGCTTGGATGCGCCTAAAATGGACTTTGTGTCCAACTCTAAATGAGGTCAATAGTGTTTTGCAATGTCATGTACTTATTTTTGCACAGTTAGGCAACATGGGGTCCTCAAATCTTCAACCAGCCAAAGCGTTAGACAGCCTGGACTGATTTCCACTATAACAGGAGGGTCACCATAACAGGGGGGCCAAGAGTGTTGGGTTCCTCTTGGGACTCCTGAAGTGGTTCAATTTACACACCTGTGTGGACAGAGGTTCATAACACCCTTCACATTATACCAAGAGGGTAAATAAAAAAACAAAAACAAAAAATAAAGTTTAATTGAAAATCAGACCTTCAAAACCCTTGTTCACCATTAAATGAAAAAAAAAAAAACTTTCTTGATTCATTAAAGTCCAAATGTTCAAAATCGCCCATAAAAAATACACACACTATTTATGATTGACGCAATATGAATAGAGCCGGGAGGCCCCATGTCTCCTCTTACCACCCAGCTAATCACAAGTGTTTTACCACATTGACCACTTGTGATTGGCTCCCAGTGAATGAGACCCAGTCACCGCTAGCTTTGAACTGGTGCAAGATTCAAGCACTACTCTTCAAAACAAGAGTCACCAGTGCTCCTATTCTGTACTTCGCTAGGAATTACATCACTCCTCCCAACTGCACCGCTCTGCCTATGCAAATTGTTGCTCTTCCACAAATGCATCCATCTTGTTCCACAAACCTAGATGCCCCATTGGAAATATAGACACCTATCTGCAATTTGAGATACACAGCAGATCCAAAGATATATTTTCACCATGGAGATGCAGTTTTCTCTCTTATAAATGACATTTACTATTTACAGTAAAAAGAAATCATGTTAGCTTTACCTTTTTACAGGCATGCTATCTTAAATAATGCATGTAGCAAAAAGCATAAATGTGCAACTTCAGCTGTAAGTATTGTATTTTTGCAAGACCACCACATACTGTATATTGTTTTATATTTGTTTTTTACTTCCTTTTCTTAAGCTCTGTAAATCATGTCACAAACATTAAATCAATTGAAATGCAGAGATTACTTATACAAATTGTACAATTGCCATGGCATGTCAATGATTTGTTAATTGCTAAGAAGAATAAAATATAGGTTTAAAAGCAAAATAACATTATTAGCAATTGCACATACTGACGTAGATTGAACAATACATTCTTAAAGCCTGATAACCTTTACCACTTTGTCACAAAGGTGATGGCAATAACAGAATTTTCAGATTGCATTGTCTTTTTGACGTTGTTGTATATATTTTTAAACTTGTGAAAGATAAACAATATAAATTAGTAGAGATGCAAAACAACACACTGTAACATTTGAAGAAAAAAAACAGTTACAAATGCCAAGAGTGAACAATGAATAATCACAGTGGATCATTTTATAGAACTGCAGTTCATTCTATAACAGAATGTTCGCTATGGCAACTGTTGCTAGGGTTCCTAAGTCTGACGTTCTTTGCTTCACTGCTGCATGTGGAATTCGGTGACTGCAGAATGCACTGCAGATATTTGAACAAATAATACAGTCTAGCTTGATCTGCGTTGAATACTATGTAAATTCATCATTTAAGAAGCTATATTAACATTTTATTAATTATTTCAGCCCTAGAAAATGTTCAGTATAAGAAAACATTTTACATTTAGCAAGATACTTCTAAAAAAACAAAAACAAAAAAAAATGACTTGATTAATGACATGGCTGATGACATTACATTTAATTGCATCCAACATATACCATGTTTTTTTTTATTGAAGTGTAACAATATTGTAAACTATCTTTGCTGTTTGTGCATAATGCAGGTAAACAAATACATGAAAAAAGAAAAATGTTATGAAAAAGATTTTTCAGAAAGCAATCTTTTCAATTATGTAAGTTGAAAAAAATAGTGAGTAGCAATTGAAGATTCAGCAGGGGATTGCTGATCAACAACAGCAAAATGGGATAGATCCCACAGTAGTGTAGGTTGTGTGTCGAGGGGAAATCTTATTATTAACAGCCATCGTAAAACTGATTAAAGCAGTAAACCAGAGATTAATCAAACAAGTCAAGGTCTAGGGGTCGAGCTGGCAGAGAAATTACAGAGGATCTAAACAAATGGGTAATTAGGCAGACCAGAGTCAATACCAGAAGTCAAAAAGGACAGCTATAATAGAGAAATCAGTGACAGAATAGACACAAGAAAGGAAACTGACTTGTCACACAAGGCACCCATTGGCACTTTTTGTGTCAGTAGCAGGTGTCATTGCCCTCAGTTACGCCCTCCAGAACTTGCACAAGGAGCACCAGAGAACAGACACAGAAACAGGGAAACCGCATAGACAAGGCTAAGGAAAACAACTTGAACAGGACCAGGATGGAGCAAATTCAGAAATGCATATTCAAGGCTTAACATAGAGGCAATCCACTCAATAATCCAGCAATATCCCATGTTTGAGCAGGTCTCAAATGGGACTCAAGTTTTCTGAAAATTCACCGTACCTGGAGTCATTATGGCAGAAAAGACAGACCAGAAAGAAGGGTACAGCAACTCAATAGGCACTGAAATACAGAGTTCCTATGTTCAAAATCCCAGCAGAACCTTACAGTTACAAAACTGTGTAAGTCAGCTATGACATATATAAGGCAGGGTTGACTGACTGAAACAATTGCGTGGTAGTTGATGCAGTTACAACTAAATGCTTTTTTGGGTTTTACTTTGTGGCCAAATTCCTCAGCCATCCTCTTAACCTCCTTAGGTTATCCTATTACAGGGGTGCCAGAATTGCGGGCCGCATGTGGCCAACATGCATAGTTTTTACGGCCCAGCCCGGGCCCAGAAAGAAAAAAAATGCTTATCTGACTCTGCCATACCAAATATCTGATGCCATTGTCGCCACGCCTTCCTCCCCTCCTCCCTTCGTACTGAATGTTGGGTGTGACATCATCACGACTGACATTTGCATGAGGAGCGCACAGAGAGCAGCCACAAGAAGAAGAGATGAAAACAGAAGAAAAGAAAACAGAAGAAAAGAAAGAAAGCAATATAAAGGTAAGTGAAGGGGAGCAAAAGCAGCATGGAGGGCACAGTGTGAAAGAGGGGAGACAGATGAAGGGGAGCAAAAGCAACATGGAGGGCACGGTGTTAAATGGGAGACAGATGGAGGGGAGGAAAAGCAGTACGGAGGGCACAGTGTGAAATGGGAGACAGGTGAAGGGGAGCAAAAGCTGCATGTAGGGCACAGTGTGAAACGGGAGACAGATGAAAGGGGAGCAAAAGCAGCATGGAGGGCACAGTGTGAAATGGGAGACAGATGAAAGGGGAGCAAAAGCAGGATGAAGGGCACAGAGTGAAACAGGGGAGATAGGTGAAGGGAAGCAAAAGCAGCATGGAGGGCGCAAAGTGAAACAGTGGAGATAGGTGAAGGAGAGCAAAATCAGCATGGAGGACACAGTGTCAAGCGTCGTGAAGAAAACATTACAATTTATTTTTGTTTTTTCTTAATAATACACATTTAAAAATTGCATATGAGGCTCTTTCTTTTTCTTGCGGCTCACACAGTCTTAGGGCTATATTTACTAAGCTGCGGGTTTGAAAAAGTGGGGATGTTGCTTATAGCAACCAATCAGATTCTAGCTTTCATTTATTTAGTACCTTCTACAAAATGACAGCTAGAATCTGATTGGTTGCTATAGGCAACATCCCCACTTTTTCAAACCCGCAGCTTAGTAAATCTAGCCCCTAGACTTGGCCCAATTAGGGTTTTGAGTTTGAAATGACTATTACCCTATTACCACCCTTTAAACAGTTAAAACAAGACAACAGTCCTTTGACCAACATTGATATGTGACTGGATCATATAGTCCACTAAGCACTTTTTACCTTTGCAATCCGTCTGGATCAAAATGCAATATATAGCACTTAACCTCATATATAACACTCCCATTGTCCTATAGAATGTAAGCTTCTGAGCAGGGCCCTCTGACCTCTTTGTCTGTCTATATTACCCAGTATTGTTTTATCACTGTGTTTGTTCCCAATTATAAAGTACTATTGAATATGCGGTTGCTATATAAATAAATGTTGATGATAATGATGATGGCCACAGTAACTAGTCGATAATAAGTCATGTATTTGTTATTCTTTTAATACATTAGGAAATTAAATTTCATTCCAGATTAGAAAAAATAAATGCTTAGGGGTTCAATTAAAAGTGATCAAAATAATATAAATCAGTTCTGACATTTCAGCTTTAATAAAATAAGAAAGGGCAGTTGTTGGGCCTCATTCATTAAGGACCACAGAGCGAACATAATATGCGTTTTTAAAAAAAATAATTTAAATGCATGTACATTGGGTATATATATGTCCATATTCAACAAGGAGCGGGTATGAAGAAACGTCTATTGTTGAATATGTATTCAAACATATACAAGAAATACGTTCCCTGATGAATTTAGTACTAAATAAAGTAAGTGGCAGAACACTGGCGCACTTAGCAGTGCGCTATTATTTGCTCTTCTCTTAGAGTACGATGTGCATAATGCCGATTGACAGTGGAATACACAGGTGTGCAATTCCTTCCTTACATTCATGTTTGTTATCATAGTTATTATATTATTATATTATTATTATTATTATATTATATTATTATATGTCATACTCACCCTGTTTATTAACCCATTCTATGATGCTGCATGTATGCTGTTTGTATGATATTTCTGATGTGAAATAAAGAAAATATGGTGATAGTTGGAGAATGGCTGTGCTGCCATATACCGTGTGAAGATAATGTATTAATTGCTGTGCTGCCGTACATTGTGTGAGAAAATGTGTTGTAGTTAATGCCTAGTCAAATGTATTTCATATATTCAGTTATGTTCCAAATGTAACTTCATTATGGTGCAAATGTACATTAGTACATATTTTCCTTACCAAACAAAACACACACACCAACCAATAAGTGTTTTATAACTTAATTTTTTGATTATGTTTGATAAAAAAAAAAAAAATTAATCTCAATTAAAATATTATGAAGTTTAACATTTTGTTTGATTTTTTAAAATATATATATTTAGCAATACTTTTTGGCAAATTGGGCGGGGGGGGTGGCAACTTGGGTGGGTGAGATTTCTTCGTCAACTGAAAAAAAAAGAAAAAGCACATTTTACAATAGCAATCTTATGACATACTTAAACCACAGAAGGGGAACATTAAGTAATGCTCTCTGCAAAGGTTCATGTTGCTGAACACGGTAGTAACCAGAGGGCCACCTCTTTTTTTAGGCACATGAAGTTATATGGGTGGGAGGGATTGCTTGGCAACAGACGCTTATTAGGTCCATGATGTCAGACACCTTTGGAATGGCAAACTTTGCCTAGGCCTAAGGAAATTCACATTTAGGAAAGAAAGGCTTTCTGAGGACTACACTTTTATGCTGCAAATCAAAATAGTTAATGTTAGACTACATTACGACATTAAGATACTTACATGGAATGACCCTGCCTCCTCCACCAGGGTTTCCTCCATGGCCTCTTCCTCTAGGGTCTCATGTATCCCTGGATTCAACCCTGAACCTTTCCTCCAGTAATGGGGAAAGAGATTGTTCGGGGAGTGGGGAAAGCACTCCTTCTGGGCCTCCTCCTGGGCCTCCTCCTGGGCATTCTCCTAGGCATCCTTTAAATCTGCCTGGACCTCCTTCTTGACCTCCAGATTTTGCCGGTAGCAGCGTTGACGTGGATATTCAGTTGAAAGAAATATGACACATTATTTATTTGTAAAGGTTATCTTTGCCTCACACATACATAGAAACATCCAGATAATGTTAGGTTGCAATGTGAAATATCCAATACCACACATGGACCATCATTAGCCAAATGAACAAACATCTACACCACTTAATATGGAATTGACATTGGAGGTTTATATTAATCACATATTGGTCTGAAACATTACTATAACATAGCAGGTCTTGTACTTTGTCAATTGAAGGTTATTACAAGCCACATTACTACATTTAATAAATACTTTCTCTTCTACATAGGGATAGATCAAACACTAATTAATTTATTCACATTATTCTTTTTAAATTGAGAACTTACACCTTGCAATTTCACTACTGAGATCTGCAAGGTGCTGGGGTTACCTTCTGCTGAGGTCACTCCAGCAGTGCTGCAGTTGCACTATAGTGCACTTGCTGTCAAACCTCTGCCACAGTACCAGTTTTGCTGCCCTGTAGGCATCACTTTTTTCCTTATTGAAAATGTAGCGAGCTGCAGGACCAAAACAGTGGTTCATGGTACTAGTAAGTTCCCACAGCTCGGCACCGGACAATTTTGCTGATCTCATGTTTGCACGTGAATGAGATATTTTAACATTCTCATCACTGATTGGTTCTCAGGCCACATGTGGGCATAGGCATCACTCGCGTATCCGTTCTATACCATATCTAAAATGGCTGATGTTCTGTCAATTCAATTATGTCAATTAATCTCAATAATCATCCGTCTACAGGCAATTAGGGGCGTGACAGCCATACAGCTGGAGAGGATTCAGCCATGTCATTTTGTATTTCAGTAGAGTTCATAGGTGCTAGATTTATTGAAAATATTTGTATGATTTGCGATACAATTGCATATCTTGGTCTTCAATCTGCCCTCCATTCTCTTCTGTTGGTGAGTACAGGGACATATGTGAGACAGTGTATATGCCCTGAAATGCTTTTTACTATCGACTGCCTTTTCCCCCATTTAGAGAATCCTACGGTTTCTAATCCATCACTTCTATCCATCTATTTTTGTCTTCAGTCTTCCCTCAATTCTCTTCTATTGGTGAGTACAAGGACTTATGGGAAACAGTGCATAGGCCCTGAAATGCTTTTTACTAATGACTGCCTTTTTCCCTTGTTTAGATTGGTGACTGAGCGACAGCATCCAGTCCCAAGCCAAGGCTCAGGCTCCTCCGCTTCGAGCACGAAGCAGAGGCGCCCACATTTTTGATAAGAGCGGTTGAAGTGCTGGTACAGTTCTCCGTAAATTTGGCAAACCTTAAAAAACATTGTCCAAGGTATGGCAGACCAACATCTTTAATAACTTTAAAAACTTGGACATTGTCATTCCTATTTTGTCAACTTTTTTTAAGTCTTTAAAATAAGAATTAGCGCTAAGTAGCTTTCTGTTATTAGTATGTGTCCTTTAGGCCCAATACATTTCTATCTATATGTATGTCTGCATAAGTCTTTTTAAAATATGTTGGATAGAATACATTGCAACATTCTTTGAACAATTCACACAGGTGGCAATCAAGCATCAACTGAAATACAAAATTCGAGACCACCGCAGACATGCTAGAGGGAGTGGAGGTGACTGCTGACAAAAGCAGCAGGATGAATTCTGAAGTATTTCGGGCAATATTATCTGCTCATATTCAGTCAAATGCTTCAGAACTCATTGGACGGCGCTTCACAGTGCAGATGGGCAATGACTCGGAGCATACTGCAAAAGCAACCAAAGAGTTTTTTAAGGCTAACAAGTGGAATGTTATGCAATAGCCAAGTCAAGCACCTGATCTGAATCCGATTGAGCATGCATTTCACTTGATGAAGACAAAACTGAAGGGAAAATGCCCCAAGAACAAGCAGGAACTGAAGACATTTGCAGTAGAGGCCTGGCAGAGCATCACCAGGGATGAAATCCAGTGTCTGGTGATGTCTATGCCTTCCAGACTTCAGGCTGTAATTGACTGCAAAGGATTTGCAACAAAGTAATAAAAAGTGTAAGTTTGATGTAGGATTGTTTAGTTTGTCCCATTACATTTGGTCCCTTAAAAAGCAGAGGCACATATAGAAACCGTTGTAATTCCTACACCGTTCACCTGATTTGGATGTAAATACCCTCAAATGAAAGCTGAAAGTCTGCAGTTAAAGCACATCTTGTTAGTTTCATTTCAAATCCATTGTGGTGGTGTATAGAGCCCAAAATATGAGAATTGTGTCGAAGTCCCAATATTTATGGTCTTGAATGTATCTGTAGTAAACAAAGGCTGGGTACACACTACAGTGTTTTAAGCTGATTATCTGGTCAATCAAACGATAAACGACCAGTTGGCCCAATATCACATTAGTGTTTATGCTGCAACAATAAACAATTATTGCTCCAAAGCCCATTGTATCGATGAACAAGATTTTTAAACCGGACTAAAAATCTTGTTAATCGCTGGAACGTTGATGTTACAATCCTGCAGTGTGTATGCACTCACGATCAGGATTTCCATAGAGTTTACAAAGTCATGATCTTTTCAGCCGATGGTTATGACAGATGAAGAGCACAGATCTGAGGGTAAATCTTGTAAAACATGTATAGTGTGTACAGATGCATCGCCATTCTAATCAGGACTTTTTTTTTATCAATCATTTGTAAAATTGTTATAGATAACACATCTGGAGAAAATTACTGTAGTGTGTACCCAGCCAAAGCATTGTCTGTATAGTTAGATTCAATTGAAAATGACTATGGCCAGACTGAACAATGATCTTCATCTGTCAGTTTGTCAGAAATATAGAAATAGAAGACTTTAAAAGTTATAAACAAAGTGGGAAATTAAAGGCTAAAAAGTACATGTGTTTACAATCAGTAGTAATGAACAGCAATGATGGTTTAAAAATTAACACCTAATTTCCTCACACTTCTCAAGATTACCCTCACTATCCTCCCCAAGTTTACCCGTAGACCCACTGCTATCTCCAGTCCCACTGCCATCTCCCTCTGCAATGCCCTCTGTTGTCCCACTGCCCTTTGATACCCCACTGCATTCTGTTGCCCCACTGCCCTCTGCTGCAACACTGCCCTCTGTTGACCTCTGCCTTTTGTTGCCCCTTCACCCTCTGCTGCCCTATTGCCCTCTGCTTCTCCACCACTGTTGCAATCCACATTACGCTTAACCAGAAGCCAGGCAAGTGAACCACCACTCCATTTGTTGGTCTAGGGGACACGCGTGGATGTAAAAATAAATAGACTACTTTGTTATTTATATTTGCATGTGTTTCTCACTTTTTGTTGTTGTTTTTTTTTTTTGCAATAATACACAAATTTGTGAAAAAATGGTTTCCTTGTTTTTTGTCCATTTAGTTTAAGCATTACATTTAAAGCAATGCCTAAAAGGTACTTTGATGTAAAGTATGAAGAAATTCCATATTCTTTACAGCCGAAATAGTCTTGGGAATTCTATATAGAGTGACAAGAAAGAAAATCAATATATTAGTGATGAGTAATTAAACATACAAACAATTAGGGAGATATTTAAAATGATATGGTGATATTGTAATGCTACAATATTTGACAAATGATTCTACAAATACACCATATTGCAAAGGGTGTTAATATTTTGAAAAGTTGGTAGACCTACCATTTATGACTGCAGTGTATACCAATGTATTTAGGATAAGAAAGGATTACTTGTAAATAATGATGTGAGCGTCACCATGTGGCATTGCACCTCCTTGCCTCTGTTGCTATATGTGCCACATGGCTTGCAGATTTTGTACTGTCCTTGGACATTATACAGTATAGACATACTTATAACTGGCATAGATCTACCCCATGTTTCTGTAAAATAGTCCAAAAATATATAATTTTTTTAAAAAAAAAACAAAACACATTACAAATGTATGGTACTACATTGCATACATAGTAGATGACATGGACAAAAAAATGTGAAAGCTTTTGAAGCGCACAATGAACAACAGACTAGCACAGGTAATGTTCACACTCATGTTATAATAATTTGAAAAGCTGGGACAATTTCAACATTCCCACATGTATGTAGTGCTTATAAAATATCAAAGAATGCACCAACTTATTTGGTATAATCCTATAATCCTCAGCAAATACTACTATAAACAATCCTTTTGATGAAATGGCACCATAGTCAACTCCATTTTGACAGTCATGTTGTATAAGAGATGTGTGCAGGTGAATAGTTCATTCCATTAGTTGATGAGGATATGAATGCAGTGTTTGGTCATCACTATCATCCATGAGTTAGACATGTAACGTACTTCTGTGTGCGACCTTTACTGTACATTGACTATGTGCATTCACCCCTTTCCCACCCCTGAAATCGTAAACTGTCGTAAGTTTCCTTTGCACTCAAAGATGATTTGGAAGCTTCTGCTTTCTGTGGCGTATGGTCCGGTCCTGGGCATGCACAAACTAATTGTGCGCATTATACGCTACGCATTACCATTTACGCTCCTTAATGAATCAGACCCATTGAGTTTTTTTAGTTTTGTGCAGGTAAAGATGAATGAATTGATTTTGAAGGTCATTCAAAAGTAAATTATTTATTATCTGTTATTTAAGATGAATTATGTCAAGGTCACTCTAAAATTTGCACCCTCTAGAGAATCAGACCAATACAAATGTAAATAAGCAAATCAACAAGCATCAACAAATGCCTACAGCCTTATAAAAGAAGCTTAGGGGCAAATTAACCAAGGCGTGGTTTATTGTGCAGTTTGCAAACATCATATATATGGTTTTTAGATCCAAACCGTAGGATATACTATCCTGAGGTTTAGAGGCTGGATAACCTTCTTATGTCGGACCAAGAAAGAAAGTAAATTTCAGGTAAATATTTATTAGGGGTGCTTTTCTAAAAGGGACTTATTATTTTTATAAATAGGGGACTGTTCATTTATTATTTTCTTAAAGGGGCCACTACAAGCTGTTTATTTTCATAATGGGGTCACGACTAGTTATTACTAGTCTATAGTATGGGTGCACAACACTTGTAGTGTGCTAGGAGTGATAGTATGCATTGGTGAACTACAAGCGCCATGAGTGGCCAATGTAAGTCAGCATTGGGCCGATACTCGCTAGGTGTGGGGAAAAGAAATGAGTTGTTCTAAAGTGGTAAAATGTTTAATTTTTATGTGATATTAACACTGCACCTTGAAATACCTCTAGTATACTGATGTGTCTCCCAACCATGAGGAATAGACATGCTCTTTGAAGTACACTGGGCAAATCATAGAGGTGCACAGGTTCAAAAAGCAAGTGTGCTGCATACATGAGACTCTGTATTGGGTATGTAGCTGCCAAAACAGCACAGTAAGTTTGCCTGATTTGCCTACATTTTATTTAACATCCTCCTTAGCCCTAGATGGACTCACAATCTGTTATAGTCCAATATGTGTGTAGGTTTTTATTATTATTCTTATTGTCCATACCACCCCTCCCCCTTCATTCAATTTAGTACTGCAATAAATAAATACAAATGCTTCTGAACTTGTCTTTACCCATATCTCTGTTTGAATATATCAGGGAATATATTGTTTGCTATTGACCAACTGGTGTAATTTGTGTACCACACACTGACTAGGGCAAAGACACAAATTACTCTTATAAGCACCATTGCTATATACAACAGTTATAATAGTGTAAAGATATCTAGGTATTTCAATTTCATCTCAACTGGTTTACTTTTATGACACACACAGCTGCAAAACTCGTTTTTTGATGTGTTAATCACACTTCCATCTGTTCACCCTCTTTTATTAAAGTCCTTTTTTCATTATGAAACCACAATATACAATTTATTTGTATTTACTGTCATTTACAATGGTGTCAGACAGGTACTTTTAACTCTAGCGCTTTTCCAGCAGGAAAAGTGCTAGTGTTTATAGAGCTCAATTGTTCATGTGCTGACACACTGATGGAAGGGGAAGCTCTATTCTTTGTCACAAAGCTGCAATCTTCCTCTTCACTGTAATGTGTTAGCATGGGAGTGACTGATCCCTCGTAATGCTGGTGCTTTAGCGGCTGAAAGAGCTCTAGCGGCAAAAGTGCCCGTTTGACACCACCCTAACTCTGATTTTCTGGTGCTCCACACCATCATTGAATTGAATTGGGCAGTGTAATTCACTAAAAGAATTTCTGGCTTCCCTATAGTTCTATGTATAAGGTGATTAATTAAATTAATTTATTATAAATTAAATTAAGTTATTCACAATCACCTCTCGATTTGAATAACACTTTCACAGAATGACAGCATAAGCTCTATTGATAATCTAATTGGTTAAATTTAAAAAAACAAACAGTACTTTATTTAATACATTTATTGCAAAAAAAAAAATTCTACACCAATTGTTTTATTTGTCGGCATCATGCAGTAACAATTGATTGTCTGCTGTATAATTATATCACTATATCAGGTATGTTCTAAATACCTTTCTAGTTTTCTTTTAAAAAAACCATAACACTTAGCTTTGAAGATGTAACTGTTACTTTTACAAACACTTTTAGTGCAAGTGATCACCTAATCTAAAATGATGAAATAAAAAAATTACAAAGTTAAAGTGAACTAACACAAAATCATTAATAAAAGGCAAATAAATACATCATTTTTTTAATTGAAAATGATTGATTAATTTGCATGTTAAATTGTCTGCAGATATAACTTTTAAAAACAATTTTAGGCACATTTCACTATGGTGTTATCTACTTTTGTAACTATTTTTTAGGTTAGTGATACATGTGACTCTCCAGCTTCGATTTGTGCAGGGATCTACAATAAATTTCTGGAATACCGCTTCAAAAACACATGTGCAATTTTGAAACACCTTTGAAATTCTATATGAGCATAACGCCATTTAAATGAACAGAGTCCTTTCAAAAGTGCTACAGAAAAAGACTAGCCTTTCTGAAGCACTACTAAAGTGTTTGTTTCAACACTCCTTTCCAATTGGAGCCCTTCTGGTGCATGGACTTTGTATCATAGAGGCACATGTTTGGAATATGCCCTATATGAAATCAAGTGCATACATGCAACTTATTATTCTTTGCTTGTTATTTTTTAGTTTAACTCTCTTATTTTGTATTCTATAGAACAAATTACTTTTTACTAAATTATAGTGACTGTTTCAAACTTGTCAAGCAGATCTACTTTAACTTCAGATTGAAAATATTTGAATAAGACAAACTATGTAAATTAAGACATTGGCATGTCAATCATGTAATTTGTATCTAAATATGTCTAATTTGCATCTAACTACCATTGTAATATGAAGTTGGAAGGTTGCATATTGCGCTGAATGGCCGAAAATATTAAAATTATGCTTCATATGCGCTGCTAAGATTAATTGACAAAGCTGTTTAGTACACTAAATGGATACATGACTGAATCTTACTAGTATATTTGATTATAATGCTAATATTGTTTTTAGTAAACTGTAAACATACAAAGAATGTAAATGTTTGCCTAAGAGAAAACCATAAAAAATAAAATAACAATGACTATATAGAAGGTGGCATTTTGTGTACTTTATGGTCTGGGAACTGAAATGGCTCCCGTCTCACCACTTTTACAAACTATCATAAACTTTTATATATAAGATAAAGAGGTCTATTTATTAAGACTCCGTCATAGCTAGATTTTATATCCCTGCGTATCACAGCAATAGAAAATCTTTTATTGTGCGTTGTCATCGGGACAGCTGACCGATGCTAGCTCCCCGGTGATACTGGCTGGTAGCAGTAGGAGGAGTCTTCAGGGCATGCAGACTGGAACTGGAATCCTGGACTTGGGCTTCCAGTTCTAGACTACAGAAAAAAAAATAAAGTTAAAAAAATAGATAGATTTAAAAAAAAGAAATAAATAAAAAGAAAACCCAGAAAAAATGATTTTGCATTAGCAATCAGAAGACAGCAGCAGTTCTTGTACCTCTGCTGTCTTGATAAATAGGTGAAGTATCACAGGAAGCCCCCGGTGATGGCTACTGGGCTGCGATAACAGGCAATAGCCTTTACTGGCCTGGGACTTTGGTAAATAGGGAGAAACCCTAAATCCTGTGAAAAATCCAGTTTTTGCAAGATTTAGGCCTTATGCCTCTTTAATAATTAGACCCCTAAATCACCATTTCAAATGTGTCTGACACACTCTGAAATGTTATCTGAGAGGTGTAGCTCCACCAATAGTAATGACCAAGTCCGTATCAGTTCCAATAAAAAGAAAAGTATGGATCAGCAGGCTCAAAGCTTCAATTCTTATTTACGCATCATGGTAGGGAAATACATAACGTTTCAATGGAGCTGAACTAAGCTAAAACAAAATCAGTTTTTTGCAAGAAAGCTAATACTGTGGGGAAAAATAAATACAAGTGTAATCAAGGTAAAACAGAGCACAAATATGTTCATTTCGTTAGAGTGGGACTGAGTTTAGGTCCCTGAACAGTTGGTTATTGTGGTGCATGGTGGTAAATAATGGCATTTACAGTTCTTAATTTAGACTGTCTAATTACTGAGTAACTAATGCAGTCTATGTAGTTGACAAACATGCTGTGGTGTGCATATACATACACTTTGTGTTTATATGAGTTTAGGCTGGGTAAACATATCAATATGTTACTCTAAATGCTCTAAACATTAACTTTACACACACTGTGGTTTTGTTGAGGTTGCTATTATTGCTATACTTATGTTCAATAACATTTTTGACTTTTTATATCTATTAATTTGTTTTAAATATCCTCCTCTAAATAGCAGATAAAAGATATAATTTAACATTAGTGTGCTGTAAAACAAATATTTGTGATATTTCTTACAACGTACAGTAAACAAGGAAAGGGGTTTGATTAGTCCTAGGAATAGAAGTCTGTGATACCAGAGGCCAATTAGATTAGTGGAGAGTGTATATATACTTTTTTTTATCATGGAATACTCTCAGTTTCCCAGGAGAGAAGGCCATCTGCTTATTTCCAACCTACTTCCAGCCAACTTACCTACCAGCAGGGTGAGGGTCATGATGACACCATTCTTATGGATTCACCCCCCTCCCTAGCACTTGCCATTGGGCAGTTGGGGGGGCATATCCATGCTGAAGGGGATGTTGATTTGCATTGCCACACCCTGCACACTCGCCATTTGAAGGTCACTAATTTGGCAGTCAAATGGACTAAATGTTTGGACCAATTTGCATATAGTATATCTAGTGGTTTCAAAAGCAGGTAACATGGGGCTTATCAAACAGACCAATATAAAGCTAATCATAACTCAGAATGTCAGTGTTCTCTGGGATAGTGTGGTAATTGTAGTGAAATGACACACTTTTACTATAGCAATTTGATAGCAATAGGAACCTGTTTGGCTTCTGCCAACTTGTTGCCCTATCAATCCCCATTTTTAGATAATCGCAGTTAATCCCACCAGGCTTTGTACACTACATCAAAACTTACAGGTCCTCTAAATGCTGTCATCTCAAAGCAAACTATTCTCATTTATAAGAAGCCTGGACATACTGCATGGCAAGTAATACAATTCTTCTTATAAATATAATAGATCTGGCCAACCCAATCCAAGTACCTTGAGGCATTTACAGTTTATCTTATATAGTCACCTGCTGGAAAGCAATTAAATAATATTATATTAACAGTACTGGTTTATATAGGACTTTAGATAATATGATCATGCACATCAATTATTTTTTTTATAAGCACATACTTAATAGATGCTTAACTTCCATTGTGTTCCACTGAATCTTTATGATATTTTTTGAGCAGTTTTATGAATTGGAGCATTCATTTAAGTAATAAAATGTATTGCAATTGTAAGGTAAAGACTGTAAAGATACTGATTATGAAAAACTGATATTGATTATGGAAAACATTAACCAGGCTATTTACCTGTGTACATGTGAGATCAGTTGTTTTTTAAATTTAACTAATAAATATATATATATATATATATATATTATCCGTTTTTGGCGCTCCCTGTACTTCTGTTTATTTATTTACCTGTGAAACCTTGTCTATCATATCAACTCCTAATGTATTAAAAAACATACCATAATCTATGAACATAATCTAAAGATTATCATAAAATTTTACCTGTAAACATTGTGGATCTAGCCAGGCCAGTCCATTTCCCTTCAGAGAGTTACCTAAAGTCCCTCATGGGCTCACCTGCAGAAAAACAATAAAATATTACCTTAACATGGTTGAGCTACGAAGGAATTTAGATAAATGACTGTACATGAATTACTTTCTTTGAACTTGCATGTGTTATAGAAACTGCCATGCGATTTTGTAAATTTTATTCATATTTGCTTTTGTAGTCTAATTGAGACTTTGAATTAGAACATTAATTTGAATAATAATATGTTTTTTAATTATACTGTAAAAATTGTTAACTAAAATTATGCATCCAGCAATACTGCATTCAATTTCATATGTTTTTATATATGTATATACATATAGAATTAAAGAACTTGACAACCAAGAGATTTCAATCTATGAACACAAAGGAGTAATATTAAATACATATATTCTTTGTGTAGTTCACATTTAGAGAGGATTGTGTTCCTTATAACATATTTAGTCAGCCAGGACAGGTATCTACTGTTATTAAAAAAGGCAAATTTATACTGCACAGTATATACAAGCGTCTAAATTATATTGATGTTGCTAATATGGACACAGTGGCTTTCCCCTTATTTTCTCATTGTACAAAATTATGTAATAGTAATAAAATTGAATTTAAAGACACATGATAATCTTGTTTGTTCAAATTATATAAATAATTGATGAATCCGAGATTCACATTAATAATTCACAGAATTAATTCTGGAATTGTAATCTCTATATTGTCATCAATTTGGTTTTTTTCTAGTGCATATATAAACTCTATTTTTTAAATTAATAATCTGTAGAAAATTTATTACGGTGATCTTTCTTTTACAGAAGGTCATGCATACTAGAAAGCGGCATATGGAGCTATTTCAGGAATTAAACCAGAAATTTCAAACTCTGGACAGATTTCGGGATATACCAAATACCGGATGTATGGTAAGTCTATTAAAAGAAATTTAACACTGCCATCAAAATTATGCATACTTTATGTTCATAGACAGCCTAGTCCGGTACCAACTGTTCTCTCGCCATCCAGCAGATTCCCTCTTCTTTCTTGAAACAACATAATCAAAGGCAAAAACAAAAAATCCCTGTCAGAAACAACCCCTCTACACACTAGTACTACAGCACTAAGTGATTGAGAATGAAAATCTCCTAGACTCCATGTCTAAATAGTCGGACTGACAAACAGTGGGTTTTAAAACATTCTCCTCATTTCTGATTGGTTGGCGGTTCCAACCATTTACAGTAAATGGGGAGTTACTAAGACTCCTGGGGGCATATTTACTACACTGCAGGTTTAAAAAAGTGGAGATGTTGCCTACAGCAAGTAATCAGATTTCAGTTGTCATTTATTTAGTGCATTCTACAAAATGACAGCTAAAATCTGGTTGGTTGCTATAGGCAACATCTCCACTTTTTCAAACCTGCAGTGTAGTAAATATACCCCCTGGTGTCATTCATTTAGTGTTGGCCAGTGGCAGTAAATTAGAGGAGGTTTTTCTAATTTAATTTTTTTTTGTTAAATAAATGGGGACACCCATTTTCTATTGCCCAATCAACAGTACAATCAACAGTACAATCAAATTAGTAAGTTTAGGAGCTGTTTGTCATCACGGCTATCATTTGATATTTTCAGTTTGACCTATACCAAATAATTGACATCTCACTGCCTTGTGGGGACAGTTTCATGTATTCCAGCCAACTGAGGACATCCATACACAAGCATCCACTGACACCTAACCACAGCTAGTAAAACAGGTTATAGTCATGAAAAACACTGTGTATCAAATCAACTATTTTTATTTCTCTTTATAGCTGTTATCCAGGTCTTTATATAGATTTTCACAGCTAACCAGTTCCAATCTCTCAGTGCAAATGGCTCAGCCATGATGCATGTGATGCAATCATGCTTTCCGGCATTCTATATCGGAATAATCTTCCCCATATGCTTCTCAAAAGCTTTGACCTCCTCTCTGTTCCAGTTTTTTGTCTGCACTAATTTGCAACCTGAAATAGAGCAGAATTATCCATTACAGATGAATCTACAAAGCACAGATAAAACCACATGCTTTGAGTAGCGAAACAGTGTGTTACTTCAACCATTGGAAGCCTTGGTTGTGCTCTGGTATCATGATGCCAAATGCTTGCATTGTCTTCCTTCTGAAAGCAAGTTGACGACCGAATGCATGTCCACTTGTCTCTCTGGTTCAGGGGATTGCTCATAGTCTGACTCGTCACTCAGTAGCTGAACTAGTTCTAACCAAGAACAGATAAATAAACCACCAATTAAGAAGGTAAAAATCCATATATTGGATATGAGATTTTGAAAATTCCATCTGTATTAATGTTCATCTCTTCCAAATTCTTGCTTTTGAAATCAGACAGTCTTCCCCACTCCGGAGTCATTATAAACTTGCTGATCTTGGTGAGTTGGAGGGTACTGTCTGGTGCACCCTGGAGTCTGACAATTGATCCAAATCTGTGTCACCTAGGTTGGGTATTTTGAAAGAGTAGCAACATGCTTTCAAAACTTTGTGGAAGACAGTGTTTGCGGATTTTTAGCTCCACATTCCCGAGCAAAGAGTCATATGCAATCGAAGTTTCTTAAATGTGACAAAGCAGCTGATCTTGCAAACATGTAGACATTTTCAGTGGCCACTCCACATTGTTCATGGTTCTCTGCAAGAAGTTTCAATGCACTTTGCATTGCTGGTGTCAGCAGGATTGGAATGTTTCTCCCTCAAAGTCCTTGTGAAATGCCAGCAGAGATTCTTCTCAAGCTTGAAAAGCGCCAGGCAAACAAAACATCTCTGAATAAAAAGGTATTTAACATCATCTTGGAAACTTCCCCTTCCCTTTTTCAGTTTAATAAGAATACCTGTGCCAGGGTGACCCACTTTTTAAGCGAAGGTTCGGTGGATAAGTTGCTGTGGTATGCCTTCTGTTACCGATTGATATACAACTGTATCTTTTTCAAATCTTCAGTGAAAGGAAAGAGTTGAGGCAAGTTCAATTTTGACCCCTTCACAATTTTTAAGGCAACCAATTAAATCAGCTCATTCTGTCTTGCATCATTGATCTTCCTGAAATTTTGGGCGTTTTTCATTATAGCAGTGCAGACCTCCATTATTGTTCAGCATTCCTCAGTGCTCAAAATATTGTGCAAGTCATGGCCAACCTTCAGTGCCAGTGAGGGGTTCTTGAATATGCCGGTTTCATCATGGTAGCCAGCTACGAGCTTCACAGTGTCTACTACATGCAGAAAGTTTGATGGTAAATGGTAAAGTCTTCCAATCTTTCCCAAAGCAGTAACTCTTCTGGCATGTAAGAGTAGACTTCCCATTTCTCAAAATTTTTGGTGGATATACTCATGATTGCCAACATCTGATGCGAACTGGATGTAGAGATGTTACCCTAACTGCATAATGCATCTGTCATTTTTAGTGAGTCATGCTGCTCAAAAGCTTTCAATAGCCACTGCTGATATCAGGTGGAACAAGCTGAACTAAGGCACACAGAGACTGGACTATCTTACCAGAGATTAGTCTTGTTGCATGATGCTAAACATTTGGTTTAGCTTACATTTCTTCATGTGATGCCACACAGCATCCTCTGCTTATTACCTCGACGATCGTAATAATTTTCACGATTACCACCATTCCGACATCGAGGAATACTACATTTAAATTCCGAATGTGTGAAAAAACAATTGTAATCTAAGCAGACTTACTGACGGTCACCTGACTAGTTGGAATAACTTCCAGTCACCCTCCTACTGCAATCGGAGATCTACAGCGTCGGTTTAGAGGTAAGTCTGCTTACATTGCAATAGTTTTTTCACACATTCGGAATTTGACTGTAGTACTCCTCGGTGTCGGAATTATCTCCACCATAAAAGAGTACCCAACCCTACCTCGGAGTTAAATACAAAGTTGCCTCTATACCTTAGATGTTCAAATTGTATTCCCTTCGAGTGCTTGGGAAATTTAATTGCCCAGGCAACTTCAGTCTGATTACGGTGAACATGCTTATTAATATGCCACTTATTTTGAGACAGGCTTCTCACAGTACAGACAGGACTGCTTTTTATTGTACACTCTGGATCCATCATTTTTTCTGGAAAGTGTTTGGATGGACACCCCATCAGATTTTCGCCCTTCATCCTGTGTTTAATACACTGCTACCATCTGGTATAGAATCATTGTTTGTAGAACATGTCTCTGTTTCCTTTCTTTTTGTTCCATTTCTCCACAATGGTATATTGCCGTTGCTGGTTTCTGAACCACTCTCCTCTGAAGGATCAGAGGCATGCTCGTCTCCACTGCTATCCAGGCTATAATAATATCCACCACGAAGGGGCTGTGTCATACCCCACTGTTCCTACCTTCCCTTCGGCAGGAGAAGCCCATCATAGTCTCTCTCTCTAATTCCCATTGTGTGTAAGAAAGTGGCAATCCCCTTTTCTTCTTTCTGTGTCGTGGCAGAGGAGACATAATCAAATGTGTGTATGCACCTAGACAACCAAGTACACAGAAAATAAAGGGGACTCCCAGTTTCCACCATTTATCACCAGGCAACAGTATTAAGTGGAGGGGATACATTTTTGATGGATAAGTTTTCTCTTTTCACTATGTAGGATGAAAAAAAAAATAATGTCCTTGTTGAATGCCGATGGTGCTGGATTACATCACCTTGAAACCAGGGGGAAAAAATGTTTTCTTTGTCTTACTTACTAAATACTTTTTAAACAAGGGTATGGGTCATGGATGCATATATGAGGTGTGGGTGTGTTATTTCTAACTTATGTTTTTAGGTGTAATGGACAGGTTTATAAGCTACCATCTGTCCATAATACGGGTTTAAATGTGGTAGAATTAGGCTCCCAATGACTATTATCCCAAGTGGGTCTGGAAGAAGTCTAGTTCTTTTATGAATGGGGATGACAATGATCTATGCTTAAAAGCCCCATATTAGTTTGACATCTCATTCAATGGAGGCATCCTATGGTGAATATCATAGGACTGTCTATTGCTATAACTAGGGGGAACATCATGTTGCTGGTTTCTCCATCCTAGTCCTAATCAACCTAGGCTGACTTACTTTGGGACTGGCTATTGAATTTTTAAGAGATATGCTGTCCATTTTTAACCACATTTTCAGCTTCAGCAGCTGCTGGGAGTATATAGCACATAAGTAACAGGGACATCTTAGGTGGCGCTACAATTCAGCGTGTTGTGTCTCCAAAATGTCCACGGAAACTCGTAACACTGATGTTCTGGCTGGAATCTATGCTCATTTTTCCTCTGACCCCTTAGGTGTACAAGGAAAATGTGCGGAGATTCCCTGCTGTAATGGCCAGTAATATGCGCAGTTGGACTTGGCAGTGATGTTAAGCGGCACATTGTGGGCATTTGATTTCCCCCCTAAATATAAATATGAACAGTCATCACAGAAAGCCTCTAGCATTAAACTCTCTGCATATTGCTGCTGAATGCTTAGTGTCAGTAGTGATGAATAGCGAGAAATTATAGCTGTTATTACCTGTTATTAGTAAGGGAATGTCTAAGTAAAAAAAAAATATTGTAACACTCTAAATATAATTTGCTTAAAAGGTAAAAAAAAAAGTTTTGTTTTATTCATCCTGCTTTTCATATGTTTTATAGGTCACACTCCATTAGAACAGATTTAATTAAAATCTTGGCAGCTATATGGCTGTTTTGTGATTACCCCATCATAAATTGTGTTACTTATTTGCAAAAATACACATGCTATACATTCCAGGGATAATGTTCTTTCTACTGTATCTGAAGAGACAATGAGATTCCAAATCAATTAAAATGTGGTACATTCCATTTCTCTCGTGTGCAGCTTGATTGACATTTTCAATTCATTTTGTATGGAGCTTGGGAAATTGATATCCAGTTCTTCTAAGATAGCAATACAAACTCTAATGATGGCAAATGCACTCCGTGTATTATTAAGTTGTAATAGTCTTGTAATAATCTATTCAGATATACTGTATATATATATATTTTAACATGACCTAAAAATAAAAATATTCGCTACAAAATAGATACACGTATCTATGTAAAATTAGTCCAGTTTTTCAGGCAGGGGTAAACTCAAATAAACCTGCGTTATTGTAAAATGGACTATTTTCTGTGGATTTTGCTGACGATGTATAAAACAGAAATGTAATATATATTTAAAAACCCCACATGCCGGCTTTCGCCTTTAAATAAATCGACTTGTTTTTATTTGGTTCCCAGTAAACTGATCACAAATTCACAGCGCTCAGTCTGAGCATTGTGTTTCCAAATTCTTCCACACTGAGGTTGCCAGTGAATCTGGTGACATCACAATTATGTCACTGAGAATTTCTGCTTGAAAAGATGCAATCCATGTTTCTTCAGCCTCTCAGGCGCAATAAACGATGGTTAATAGTTATCTAATGCTGATGATTATAAGTAATATGACGCTAAGGGCAGGGAAAGACATAGATGAAATTTGTTCTGCATCTGTGTCAATCCCTCTTGCCAAACAAGTAGGGAAAAATGTTAAGTAAGTGTTTTTCTACCTATTTGCAGATATGACAGTCTGCAGTTGTTCTTGGGCCTTATGACTACATCAGATGTTCAATTAAGCACATATATTTGACATCACTATATTCAGGAAGACTAGCTGTCTAAATTATGGTGAAAATTTCGGGCTGCACAAGCTACAATAAGTTAATTAATCAATCATAGAACACTGTATATGTTTTCAATTTTACTTGCTTGAACTTAAATAATGCTTATAAAATATTTTTTCCAATTTGCTACATAAACAAATCACTGTATGTTCCAGAAAAGCCAATATGAAACTTGTTTCGGTAGAATACAGTTATTTCTATTTAAACTGACATGCTTGACTACAGTAAAATTTGGTCTGGTTATGAAGGAGTTAAAGCACACTAGTCAGTAAGTGGTTAAAGAAGTGGTTAAATAGCCTTTGTTTGTGTGAATATGCAGATTACAGAACTAAGGCAAAAATCCTTCACAATGGTCACAAATCCAATTATGTGCCAAACAAATCAGCCTAACAAGCTGATGTAGACAAATTATTCATCTTCTGGGATTTTGTAAAATGCTAAATTTTAGTTCACAGACTGTTTTACTGTTCCTAACATTATTGTTTGCTGAATCTATGTTAAAGCATACTATGGTGTCAAAATATAAACTAATTATGTCCTTTTTTTATCTATAAATCTTCTCTTGGGAAGGTAAAATTGATTTATCAGGACATGCATTTATTATATCTAATTATTTATTTTATTGTTTACATGTCCCTACAGCAGGCTGTATATTGCAGAACTGTTTCCTTCTTAAAGGAGTTCTCAGTACAGCACCTTTTAGGGTGGTGGTGGCAGATTTCTTCTAAAAAAATATTCATACCCACCTTGCCAGATGTTTTCAGCATCTTTTTGGCGGCTTACTTCTTTTATCCGGCTGACATGATAGTTGATGGGATGTCAGTGCAGCAGCGCTCACATAGTAACAAAATAGTAGTTGGAGAATTACCTGCATCATGGCCACCCATATATTAACATTATAGTATTGTGCATTTGGCAGATTCAGATTGGAAGGTGATTACCACAGAATTAACTTGTTTACAGGTGTATTATAATGTATATGTTATCTATTGTTAAAAATAAGTACTTTTTATATAGGGCTCATCTTCCTAATGAATATGCAAATTAATGCAATTATGGCATCAAGTTTTAAGTATACTAATCTTGTATGTTAATACATATATTTTACTTTACTTTATTTGTCCACAGGATAACCCAGCATTAAGCAAGAATCCATGGGACAGTTTCAAAAACACAAGTGAATATCAACATTACACCACAATAAATGTATTAGATTCAGAAGCAAAAGATTCTTTAGAACTTAGACCCTCCGAATGGGAGAAATGTCTGAATTTGCCTTTAGATGTACAGGAAGGCGACTTTCAAACAGAGGTTTAACGTAACCACAACAAAAGACTTAAAAAAGACAACAAGTGATTTGCACTGACACATGAGAGACTTTAGAAGCCTGGCGCCTGGACTTTTGTGACTACTTCATGTCAGGATCTTCATGTGCCAAATGTCAGTGGGTTTTTTTTTTTTGGTTCTTTTCCTTTTTTATTTCTTGTCTACTCTCACTAGAAAATCTAGTGCAGAACCAGGTGTACAAATCTTACCATCATGTGTTGTAAGTACCCGTGGAATGGATTTGTAAGGTAATCTTTATAGATCAACCTCAAACAACAATTCATGTTGTAACAGCTTCATTTGGTTTAGTTTTCAAAAAACTTCACCATGAAGCACAATGTATATATGCAGTTTTTAAAATTTATAACAGTCTGTTTGGCCATTACTACACTTTTTACTTTATAATATAAAAAAAGCAAACTTTTTGTCATTAAATGAATGTTTGTTGAGCTACGTTCTTCATTGCTTTAAATGCAATAAAGTAATAATCTCACTTTTATATGAATAATATATTTCACATCTTTATTATTGCAGTTTTATCTTGGAAGCTCATAGTGGCTTTCTCTGCTGCAGCTCTGTATAAAATATTTAAAATGTTGTATGGTGTAAATAAACTTTTGTCTACATCCCTGTTTCTGTTGTCTTTCCTGAAACATTATAAATGTTTGTGGGCCAGCGAAAATACATTTATTTTGATTGTCAGTTACATTTGATGGAATATTTGACAATTCTCTAAGTTCAGTCTATGTTACTAGCTTTAAATATTATGAAACTGGAAACAAACAAATACGTTTGTTATGATTATGTTAAAAATCTTGTTTTTGCTCTTTAGATGTTATGGTTTTTTTGTCAAATGCAAATTTATTTAAACCAAATGTGTATTTGTAAATTTTAAATAAGAGTGTTGCAGGGTTCTTTGTCTGAAGTTTACCAAGTTTATATAAAATAGCTTAAAAGGCCAACCGCTAAACTGAAAATGGCAGTTGCTTTATATCAAAGTGCAAGAGTTTTCTGTCTTTTGACTGATACAGATGTAGTGTTACCATAGTATAAAACACTAGATAGACCACATCTGGCTTACTTGGTACAGTTTTGGGCAACTCTAAGTAAAAAGGATACACAGTAGAATTAATAAAGGGAATGTGTGGGTGTAATGATACTAGGGCATCCACAGGCCTTAATACCATCGAAGTTGAAACATACATTCACACCCAGTCTCCAAATAAAAATATGCATTAAGTTTATTAATGATAATACAATTATGCGTTTGATTGCCTAGAAGAACTGCTAAATAAGATGGATGTACTGGATATAGATTTTAAATAAGGCAATTTATTAAGGGATTCAACTATACACTAAGGTTAAAATATTGGTCACAATGAATAATTATGAAATTGCAACATACATTGATCAGTCAAATACAAATGATAACTCACAATAGGCTAGCGGCTAAGTCAATCGGGTAAAACCATGTACAAACGTGGACATAAATGACAAAAAATATATAATAAAAAAAGAAAAGAAAGGGGAAAATAAAAACAGTCCACCGATTATGTGTCCATAGAGATCCAACAATCCAAAGCACAATATTGATGCCCAATGATCCAGATCACAACAGTCAGTAGAAGTGAACAGAAAAGAGGTGGTAGGAATAACGCAGAGGTAAGTAATCAATTAACTTAATGCTCCTTGTAGTTTACACTGCTGTGTAGAAGATCTGGGGGTAAATGTATCAAGCTGAGAGTTTCCCGGCGGGTTTGAAAAACCAATCAGATTCTAGCTTTCATTTATTTAGTACCTTCTACAAAATGACAGCTAGAATCTGATTTGTTGCTATAGACAACATCTCCACTTTTCAAACCCGCTGGAAAACTCTCAGCTTGATACATTTACCCCCTGGTGTTAACCGAAGGCTCGTGCGATGGGTCTTAGGATCAGTGTGGACGACAGGAGGCTGAAATGAGTGAGATAAGGTACAGCCGACGGCGTGCGTTACACAGTGGAACACAAGATAGTCACTTCCTGTATGGCATCGAAGTAGGGGCGTTCCAACTCATTTCATTTGACAGACAGGTTTCCTCAGGGGGTTGTGTCCACCATCACGGAGGGTGGATATTTATGCATGTCCATAGCCAATCAATGTGGTGATCCAATGTTAATAGTACTTTTGCAAGACGGTTTACACTGGATAATAACACTGCTGCGGTTGTACTCATATGCATATGATTAGGTAAAACAGAGGTGGCATAATCAAATCCTATAGATACTAGGCCATGTATTTAAAAACATATTACAGCATCTTAATCTGAGATCTATGTGACCAAAACTTATTCTAACAAATGTGTACCATTAGATAAAATGGAAAGCCAGGATATAGCAGATTGTGATATTTATATATAATGCGACAACTTATGTCATACATGAAATATACATTATGTATACATAATATATACATTAACCACTTTAAGGTACATAAAATACATGAATACCATATGAGCAAATAAGCAACCAAATAAGTATCACTTATTATATAGTAGTCCCTAGATAGTGATTGCTGAATTACACCAAACAATCAACTGTATATTTTAATGTATTGGTCTTCAGGTCAAATAGTAGAAATAGATCTCTAAATAATATAGGGGAGAAATCTGATGTCTATAAAAACTGGAGATGCTACATATCATTTTATTGTTATATATAGAAAAGAATAGAGAAAAATACTATGTATCATTTATAAATTTACAGTGATTAAGGTAACATAAATCTATGGATTGCATATCAACATACAAATATACACAAAATAAAATCCAAATCTTAAACAATGACCCGTAAATAGTATAATACTAAGGTGCGTGTAAACAAAGAAATATGTATACCAGGATGAGAGCTAACATTGATCTCTCTATAACTTAAATCAAACAATGTATTAATACCTATACAAATAGGTGGCGTTAAAACAATGAGGAGAGAAAGATCATAATACTCCCCTAAGCTGAATCGTGTAGACCTCTTTAAAGTAAAAGATGGACCTCATAGTTAACTGCATAAATGACATGAGAAAGAGACATCACCTGCCCCTTCACTGAAGTTATCACTGCAAAAAGGGCAGATAATCTACTACATGCTTCCTACTGTACCAAATGTTCCCAGGTGGTCACCCATCTTGGTACTAGACTGGTTCCGCTCTGCTTGGCTTCGAAGGTCAGCGGTGGTTGGGCATTTCCAGGGTGGTATGACCGCAGATTGCATGGAGATACCCCTTCCACAGAGAGAAATGGACAAGGCACAGTGATATCACCATCCCACATCCATAAATACATGTCAAATCAATGAATTCACATGTTATATATAATGAGAGGTCAAGCTCAATATTGAGTCCTCGTGGCGCTAGGGTGTTTAAATTGATGTTTCTAATTGTGTCTCCTCCTCTCCAGTTTTGTGTAAACATTTAATACCCAGAAAGCTGAGTCCTGTAGGGTCACAGTTGTACACAATTTTGAAATGGCTTGATAAATGATGTTTCTCAAATCCATTTTTTATATTTCTAAGATGTTCCCCTATATGGATTTTCAATGGTCTAACAGTGCGACCAACGTATTGTTTTCCGCATGGACATTGTATGAGATAAATCACGTTCTTTGTACTAGAAGTGATAAATTCCTTGATGGTATATCTTTTGTTGTTATAGGATGAATGGAACTGGGATGTTCTCGTAGTTGTCCCACATTTCAAAGTTTTACAATAGATACATTTACAGCAATAGTAGATACCGGGTGTTTGGCTGGTACTACTTAGCCAGTCAGTATGAGTGGTACTATTTTTTATAAGATTTGTGACTAGAACTTTTTTGATGTCTGGAGCTTTTCTAAAGACCACCTTTGGATATTTGGGGAGTAAGGGATATATAATATCCATTTGCACGATATGCCAATGCTTGTTCATTATATGTTTTAGTTGTTGGGCTCCACTGGAATAATCATATGCAAAATGTACCTGATTATTATCTTTGACATGCTCGTCAGAAGTGTTTGGCATTTCTAATGATTTGTACTTTAATAATTGGTTACGATCTGTATGTTTTAAATTATTGAATGCTTCATTAATTAAATCTTTGCCATAATTCTTTTCTTGAAATTGAGATCTCATCAGTGTGTCCTGAGGGAAGTAACCATCTATTTCAGTACAATTGCGTCGAATTCTAGTGAACTGGCTGAATGGGAACTTCTAAGCCATTGTGGGTGATGATGGCTATCTGATTAAATATAACTATTAACATCAACTGTTTTTCTATATGTTTTAGTGGCTAATGTATTGTTTTGAATGAATATCTCTAGATCTAGGAATTCTATATTGGACTGACTCTATTTGGCTGTAAAGTGCAAGCTATATTCATTTGTATTGATGTGGGTTAAAAACGGAAGAAGGGATGATTCTGATCCATCCCAAACAATAATCACATCGTCGATGTATCTTTTCCAGAGCACTAGAATTGCCTCCGAGCTACTATGGGACCAGATAGTCTGATCCTCCCAAAAGCTCATATATAGGTTAGCATAGCTGGGGGCAAATCTAGTGCCCATAGCTGTCCCTTGTAGCTGTAGATAAAACTGTTCATCAAACCAAAAATAATGATGTTTTAAAATTAACTCAATGTTTGTAAGAATGAATTCTATTTGAGTTTTAGTCATAATTGAATCTTGCTCTAAATTATAATGTATTCTATTGATGCCCAAATCATGTTTGATAACACTGCATAGTAGAGTCACATCGCATGTGACTAACCGGAAATTTCTATTCCATAGCATGTCTTTAAAAATCTGTAGACCATGTGTTGCATCCTTCAAGTATGCCTTTTGTTGATTGACATAAGGCTGCAAGTTTATTAATACAAAAATACCAACAGCAATTATAGCATGTTCAAGAAATGATTAAATGTCATGCTACGGCAGATGGGCCATATGTCACACAAGGGTGCAAATGCAACACTATTAGCCTCCCTGGTGTATGCAATATGGGCTTGAATCTCCCCTGGCGCTGCCATGTAGGGGGCAGTGGCCCTGCTTCACTGTCACTATGCTTTTGGCTGGACACATAGGTCCACAAGACCTGCATTGGTTCCAGATCCTCACAGTTCTTCTGTAGAGTTTCAATATTTAGTGAGTTCGGCTGCAGCTAAATCCCCACGCCAGTTCTGACACTCAGTTCTTCCAAGATGCATAGAGCTATGCTTGATGCCACAGCGTGTGCGTTTATATTGTTATAGATATTATTATTTTTAATTTTTTTTTATAGGGCACCACAAAAGGTCTGCAGCACCGTACAGAGAGCACACTAAAAACAGTACATAGCATTACAGTAGAATACTATAAACAATAAACATACTGCAGTACTTCACTACACAGCTAAGAATAGCCATAAAGGGCCATAAGACAGAAGAGGTTTTCCAAAACCACTATAACTAGAAAAGGGAGAAAATGAGGGGTAATTAATCACTGCACCGGGGCCCTGAGGCATGGGCACAACAAACAGGATCAGAGCCAGTGATTAAGGTGGATGACAAGGAAGATGTGGACACAGAGAGCATAGAGCCCAAGGAGGAGGTGCAAAATATAGCTGGCATGCTGAGGGCAATGATAATGAGAAAAGGAGGACAGGATGGAAAGGGTCCTGCTCATGGGAGCTTACAAGCTAATGGGAATGGGAAAACAAATGGTGTGACATATAGGGGTAAGTCAGTGTAAAGGGAACTAGAAACCAGATGAAAGGGATAGAAATAAGTGTAGGTGACATGAAGAGCGGAGGATGAGGGAAGGTATACTTAGTGGGAGATGGTAGAGCAATGTTTAACCAGTAGAATAGTAGGCTTTAATGAACAGGTGGATTTTAAGGGAGCAGTTGAAGCATTGTGGGATGGTCTGATAGAATGAGGGAGATTTCTAGCAGAGGTGGGGGCAGCAAGAGAGCAGGGAAGGGCTGGCAGATTTCAGCCGGGGGGCAAGCACACAGCAGCGGCCCATCCGTAAAAGTTGATTTTTGGTGAAATATATATTTATCTATATAAAAAGAGGCTATTGTAGTGTTGCTTAATCCATATATATATTTTATGCCCAGGCCCAGAGCTGGATTAAGGCTCTGGGGGTCTGGGCACTTTAGACTGGGTAACCCCCTATGATGTAGCATGGTTATCAGTTTAGACAAATACACAGGCAATACTGTGTGCACTACTGTTAGGTGCACACAGTTCTGCCTTCACCAGCAGTACACAGTGAAGCGGCACATACCTCCCAAACTGTCCTGAGCGAAACAGTCACCCAAGTTCGGAACTGTCTCACCAGATTCAGGACAGTTGGCAGACTGTCCTGCTCTCTCCTACCTGTTCTTGTCACTGTCACCCCTTGTGGCTGCTGGTTACTTTAACTCATTTGCTGGTTGTCTGGATCCTGGAATATTGGAGGCCCTATTTGGAAAAAAAAATGGGTACATAAAATTTAGAAAACTCCAACAAGTCCCAAGGCTAGATTTACTAAACTGCGGGTTAGAAAAAGTGGGGATGTTGCCTATAGCAACCAATCAGATTCTAGCTGTCATTTTGCAGAGTGCAATAAACAAATGACAGCTAGAATCTGATTGGTTGCTATAGGCAACATCTCCACTTTTTCAAACCCACAGTTTAGTAAATCTAGCCCCTAGTGTTAAATCAATCGCACCCATGTTTTATAATTAGTCCTCCCTCCAACCACAACAATTTAAAATAATAATATTCACACAAACACACAATACATTCATATACTGCCCTCCCTCCCCACACACGCACAAATACATTCATATACTGCGCCCCCTACACACACAATACATTCATATACTGGTCCCCACAAACACACAATACATTCATATACTGGTCCCCCTACACACAATACATTCAAATACTGGCCCCCACAAACACACAATACATTCATATACTGGACCCCCTACACACACAATACATTCATATACTGGCCTCCCTACACACACAATACATTCATATACTGGACACAATACATTCGTATACTGGCCCCCCTACACACACAATACATTCATATACTGGCCCCCCTACACGCACAATACATTCATATAATGGCCCCCCTACACACACAATACATTCATATACTGGGCCCCCTACACACACAATACATTCATATACTGGCCCCCACAAACACACAATACATTCATATACTGCCCCCTCTACACACACAATACTTTTAACCATTCTGCTCTTAATAAAACATTAGATATATATGAGGAAATAGCAGAGAGTCAGCAGGACAACCAAAAGAGGAGGAAAGGGGAAAAGTCAGAAGATGACAGAGTATCATCAGCATAGAGGTGATACTGGAGGCTAAAGGAGCAGATGAGTTCACCCAAGGAGGTGGTATACAAAGAGAAGAGTAGAGAGCCAAGGACTGAGCCCTGGCAGACTCCTATGGGAAGCAGGGATGAGGTGGAGGAGGAGCCAGGGGTAGAACCAGAAAAAGAGTGGTCTGAAAGATATTAGGTGAACCAAGAGAGGGCAGTTACAGAAAAGCCAATGGTGCGAAGTGTGAGCAGCAGGAGAGTGTGGTCTACTGTTTTAAAGACCACAGAGAGGTCCAAGATCACTGCAGTAAAAATGAATGCTTTCTTCTATATCTCTTTCAGACACTCTCCATCAGAGTCATGCTTTCTGAATTATCCGCTATTCAAAAACACTTAGCAAAATATATATAGATCAACAGGTCTCCCATAGTGAAACTGGTGCTCCTCAAGAGACTTACAATTCGAGGGGAAGATGGTATCCCAACCTAAAAGCCTATTATTGCTCAACCCAGTCAATTTGTAGACTCTTTTGCTTCTCTCTCCTGGACAGATATAGAATCCAACTAATTTGATGACACTTTTCTGTATCTGGGACTTACCAAAGACCTACAGAACTGCCTTCATAAAGTTCTCACCTACATTATAATTTGCTGCTAGGACCTAAGACACACACCCATCAATACCCCACTGTCCCAACTTTCCCTCCAGGTCTTTCTAGGTCCCTTTTTTGGACATAGATTGCCTCAAGAGTAAGGTATGTCAGAGACCTCTTGGTTCAGAGGAAACCCCTTTACTTTGAAGATCTCCCCTCCAAATATCCTGACCTCAACCTAAAATCTTTTGAATATCTGCAAATTAGGCATGTTATCAAATCTCTCCTGTCATTATGCGAACATATATGCCAACACATGCTGACACCATTAAGCCCTGCCTACAGAAAATTATAAAGAAAGATGGTTTTGAAGACAGGGGACTAAAAGGGCCATATCTCCCCCATCCTACTACCTAGAAACTCATGGGTACCCGTGTTTGAAAGATTCTCCTTCAAATGAGGTGCCGTTTTAGTACTTATTTTAGGATGTGTCACGAGCCGCGGAGGTACGCTGCATCCTGGCGTGATCTAGCAGCTGGGTGCGTGCTCTATTTCTATGCTCTGTTTTTATTCTTTGGATTATCCTTGTTGCATAGATGCAGGAGGGTGTAGTGACATCCTCCAACTCCAGGGGGAGCTCTCATATTATTTAAACTGGTTCATTTATATTTTTATACATGCTTCCTGGTTATGTTATTACCTATGCCAGTTCTAGCTAGTGATTAATTAGCAGCCTCCTGAGGCTGATTGTCAGCCCTGTTCTCCTCTGACCTGATTGGCTCTCAGTACTATTTAAGGCAGTGAGGTCTGAGCTTCACTGCCGGTTATAGCTTCCAGTTCCCTGTCTGCTAACCTGCTCCAGTGCTATTTGGTGTAAGCCTTCTGGATTGAACTACTGTGTATGACCTTTGCCTGTTTCTGGACCTTGAACCTCTGCTTCTGACCCCGACCTATTGCTTGAACTTGGATTTTGAACCTCTGCTTGTGACCCCGTCCTTACGCCTGTCTCTGGACTCAGAACCTGTGCCTGTGACTTCTGACCTTGGTTCGTTCCTTGGATACGTTGTCTGCTGTCTGCCGTAGCATTCTCTTCCTGTGTTCTCCTTGGCCAGTACACATCTCATGACCCTCTGTTTGTCTGCAGCCAAGTCTGTCCCCACCACTAGGGGCTCCAGTGAACACCAGACTTCAGAGCAGACTCCGGGTTTTGCGGTACTGGCTGGAGGGGTTCCTAACAGGATGATCATGTGTGATCACAAGACAATACCTCCCTACACTTCAGAAATATGAAGTTCAGGGTTGGGGGAGGATGCCACAGATCTCCTCCATCTTGGCTTCAAAAAAATAGGGGTACCCTCATTTGAAAGAGGGAAGTTCCTCTTTCAAATTATATGGTTCTTAGTAGTTATAATTTGATGATCACATTTGATCAATAGACAATAACACCCCACACTACAGCAAACATTAAGGCACCTAGAGACTTAAGGGCACTCTTGTATGAAAGAGGGGAGTCCCCTCTTTCAAGTGAGATACACATTTAGTAGTTATTGTCTGGTGATCATCAGACAATAGCACTCTACACTAAAGAAAGCATTATGAAGTCCAGAGAAGTGGGGGTTTATAATGTCCACATCTCCTGGCTTCAATAAACTTTATTAAATATACTTAATTTAGTAATTAGGTTATGATATTTTCAATATGGTATGCCCTGTCAGGCTACTTATATTGTTTCTACACATCTGATGTATTATCATTCAAGACCATGCCAAAAAGCAAGAAAAAAAATATTATTGCATTGAAAGACCAATTTTACTATGAAAAATTATGTGTAGAGTCCTGCTTTTTGCTGTTTTGGAAAGGCTACTTGATGCGCAAGGATGAACCAAAAAGTATTTCTTGGTGGTGTTTAGAAAAAAATACCCACATTTGCTTTTATTTCACTTTCTTGCCATTTCAATGAAAGAAAAACACTTTTTGGCCATTTTATGAAGTTTTTTATTTGCTGGGCTGCTGTCATAGAAGGTATAAGCAAACTTACGGTATTTTCTGAAAACAAAGTCCTCTGAAAATAAACAAGGTATAATTTATGAGCGTACCGCACAAATTACTGATATTGCTATTAGAATGTGACCAGCCCAAAAAGTCACAAAATAGGCTTTGTGGTGAAGGGGTTTAATGTAACTCCTCTCTAACCTATAATACTTATTAACTAAAGACATCTCGTAAGAGAGCACTGAGAATTCACTTATATCTATCATATCTATACTGTATGTTTATTACAAAACATTTTCTATGTGTGTTGGATGCGTGAAAACTAAAACAATGCTATACATAATGCAGAATGGTGGCTTAGTGGTTAGCATTGCTGCTTCACACACTCATAGGGGTCATGTGTTTGACTCCAGACAAGGCACCATCTGTGTGCTGTTTGTATGTTATCCCTATTGTGACAATTATGCAGTACATCTATTGGCTGTTATTTTCTGTTGAATTCATGTACGACAATGTATATTGTATGTAATCTTGTAATGTAATCTCAACGTGTGCTTTGCTAGATGACATAAGTTTGAACTTATGCAAGTGTCATTTGTTGAAAATAGCCAGACCAGGGAGAGATAGGATCTTGGAGGAGTTTGAAGCCCCAAAGTTGTAAACTATATAGCCACTCAAACAGAATGAGCAGAGGTGCGAATTCAAGGTCCTGTGAACGCTCCCAATCTCAGGACATCACTAGCTCACTTTGAAAGCACTATGACATTTGGAAGATCAATCTGTCCTTATTGACAGCTAATCTCTAAAGGTGGGGGGATGAGAGCTATGTGGAAAAATGGTTTCAAATCTTTTGACTTAGACAATAATGTATGCATTTTCATGAGGGGGTCTATCAAGACTGAAATGTCTAATTTTCCTCAATTGTGTTCCTTCACACATCAGATCTTAACTAGTAAGTAGTGACTCTGATTTTATTTCCTGTTTATTTTCTGAAAATTATTTGTGCAAACATATTGTATGACTTAACAAAACACATATTTATCGCACCAGGAAAGTCCTTCTCTAGGATATGATTATTATGCCACTGTATTTGGTATCTATTACCTATTATTAGGCCATCAATAAACCTAGAGTTGGTGCACCCACACACTACTTTACCAGATATTCACAAAAACAGAGAATCAATGTGTTTTACTTAAGGCACTCGCGAGATATAGTTAATATAAAACATATATAAAGTTTATTAATATACATTAAAAAGTAATTTTATTACATTGTGTAAAGCAGTGAAATATTAAAAGATGAAAAATGTAGAATATGACCAAAGAGGTGAAATTTTGTAAACTGTTAGGACTAGCAGGAACTGCTAGTACGCACCACCCTCTCAACAATCATAAGGATCAAAATATAAATAGGTATAACAATATGTCTGTTATCTTCTCTGATATTTAATACTGAAATAGTACAGACAATACTGGGAGCAGATAAGAAAACAATATTCCTATCGTAACGATGCTAGTTGGTAATCCTGCTATAGAATCTCTCCCTCCCTCAAAGTGAGAGAATCCAAGCAATACGAGACTAATAATAGTGTAACTGATACCACCGACAATATCAGCATGTAAAAATATCGCTGATTTGTATAGCGGGAAGTCAGCTGAATTATCTTAGCCACTCTTTTTGGAGTTTTTAGGTTGTATAACGGAAGGTCAGCTAAACTATCTTATCTTAACCACACTATTTGGAGTTTATAGGTTATGCAGCGAGAGATCAGCTGAATTATCTTGGCCGCTCTATTTAGAGTTTGAGATGTATAATATATTAGTAGCTACGATAGGTCAAGACCCATATGTCCAGGAGTATTACAAATGTGCTTTCTAATTGAAAAAGTGCCTAGTTGAAGCGTTACCCTAATATAGCAGTGTTAAAACGCTATATGCGGTGCGTCCGGATACACTTCTAGTATGTATTACTGACACATAGTCTGCCCCTAAATTGAAATAAAACAAAAGAGGATTTCTAATAGACCGAGTGGTTTCCATAAATGTGGGAGATGCCTTGCGTGCCAATATATGGTAAATACCAAGGAGTATCTGGATCGTTACTCCAAAACATGGAAGATAACTGAATTTCTCAATGTCTCTTAATGTGATATACTGCCTTAGGTGTCCATGCAATTTGAAGTATATTTGTATGACCAGCTGACCCCTGAAAAGAAGGGTATTAGAGCATGTGGGGAACATCCGAAGGGCAGAAAAAGATACACGAAATATGAAACAAATTACCACGGTAGCAAGGCACTTCGTCAAATGCCATGGGGGTAAACCAACAGGACTCCAGGCATTTGCCATGGAGCAGGTCCATATGGGTCTGAGAGGGGGTAACTTCAATCTGGAACTCCTCAAGAGCGAAACTAGGAAAATCTTTCTGATGGACAGCATTAATGATCATAACAATTTTTCAGTATTCATATAGATTTTTCTCTATGAACAGTAGATATTGTAAACACTAACTTGACCAGTTATTAAGGTCTCTGACAAGTTACGTAAAATATCACTTTCTTCACAAAATAGTTCACTATTTAAATGGAGACAAGGGCTCTGATGTGTATATTGCCAGGGGAGCTGCTTATGACTAAACGGCTAATATTAATATTCACTTATCAATACCACTAATAGATTATCACTTTATTTTTAAGGTACAGCTGTAGCCATGGCGGCTCAGCAAATTTAGCTTTTTCACATTTATACACTGTTTGTATCAATCTCCCTTTACGACAATTGCAATAAATTAAATCTTAATAAAATTAATAGATCAATAGATGGTTAACTTACACTATATATAATTATTGACACAAAAGGGAAGAGAATCAAAACACTCAATACTTGATAGTTGGTTATGATCTTTATTGACAGCAGATTACGATATTGATACACAATAAAAGGGTATTACCCTATAGAGATTACAAATAGTAGCATAAGTAATACTTTAGAATTAGCAAAAGCATCTACTAAGTAATGTTATAATTCTTTTGGGTAGAGGAAATCTTCTATATTTAATCTAAAGAAAATCTATCTCACACCTACCTTTTCGGGAGTCAGTTTGATTTATTCCGCTGATTATGGAATCTAGGCAGCGTTAAGTACGCCAAACACAAGTTAAAACTCCAGTATCAATGTCTATGATACGATCCTTAAGTAATTATATCAATAGACCTTATTATCATCGTAATATTTATATAGGTCAACATCCTTTATAGGCTTATGTACAATGTAAAGTGGCTAAGATAATTCAGATGACTTCCCGCTATACAATTCAGCGATATTTTTACATGCTGATATTGTCGGTGGTATCAGTTACACTAGTAGTAGTCTCATATTGCTTGGATTCTCTCCCTTTGAGGGAGGGAGAGATTCTATAGCAGGATTACCAACTAGCATCGTTACAATAGGAATATTGCTTTCTTATCTGCTCCCAGTATTTTCTGTACTATTTCAGTATTAAATATCAGAGAAGATAACAGACATATCGTTATACCTATTTATATTTTGATCCTTATGATTGTTGAGAGGGTGGCGCGTACTAGCAGTTCCTGCTAGTCTTAACAGTTTACAAAATTTCACCTCATTGGTCATATTCTACATTTTTCATCTTTTAATATTTCACTGCTCTACACAATGTAATAAAATTACTTTTTAATGTATATTAATAAACTTTATATATGTTTTATATTAATTATATCCCGCGAGTGCCCCAATTAAAACACATTGATTCTCTGTTTTTGTGAATATTGTATGACTTGTTATTAATTTTTGTAACTAAGCATTGGAACCATTTTTCAGATTAAATTAATTTAATCTAGTGCGTTCTCCATGATTCTGTGTGAATTTACGAAGCCCAGGGAGGCTCATGCTCCATGTGTATGTGATTTAAGTGTGAAACATTAACAAGTGGTTTTGGTGAACGTAAAGACACCATAATAAATCCTTCATGGTGGCAGAAATGTGTATTCATTGCTAAGTGACTAAGGTGACCCCAGTCACGGCCAGCTGTTCAGATTGCTGTATCTGAGACAGGCTGGGCGTTTGAGACACCTATGTTTGCATTGATTTCCTATGGACCTAAAACAAGTAAATTATTACTTATATTAGTGGCCGAAGTGTACATTTAGCAGTCATAATATAGAAATTTAGAAGCGGTATGGAAAATGTAAGTGAATGGAATTTTATAGTTTTACAATGAAGGTCGTAGGAGAAGTGGCATAAATTTAAATTAGGGTATTACTTACACAGTTTAACATATTTATATGTGTTCAACTGAATTTACTTTTACCAGTCCAATAGTATATGCCTCCGGTTCCAAAGGTACATGCCACCAGTGAGCAAATTTATATTAAATATGTGCATTTAATATGTGTGATTAATGCTGCTTTGAATGTTGAATTGAAAATGGTGAAAATTTCACCCCATATTCTCTTAATTCAGTCAATAGAGGCACATTATCCACCAACAAAGTCACAAAATCACTTTTTAGATTCTTATTTTGTGAAAGAGCCTTGTTCCATTTTACTTCTACCTACAATGTCTTATAATTCAATAGTACATGATATATCTACAGTCATGGCCAAAAGTTTTGAGAATGACACAAATATTATTTTCCACAAAGTCTGCTGTCTCAGTTTTTATGATGGCAATTTGCATATACTCCAGAATGTCATGAAGAGTGATCAGATGAAGTGCAATTGATTTCAAAGTCCCTCTTTGCCATGACAATGAACTTAATCCCAAAAACAACATTTCCATTGCATTTCAGCCCTGAAACACAAAAGGACCAGCTGACATCAGGTCAGTGGTTCTCTCGTTAACACCGGTGAGAGTGTTAATAAGGACAAAGCTGGAGATCACTCTGTCATGCTGATTGAGTTAGAATAACAGACTGGAAGCTTTAAAAGGAGGGTGGTGCTTAAAATCATTGTTTTTCCTCTGTTAACCATGGTTATCTGCAAGGAAACACGTGCAGTCATCATTGCTATGCACAAAAAGGGCTTTACAGGCAAGAATATTGCTGCTAGTAAGATTGCACCTAAATCAACCATTTATCGGATCATCGAGAACTTCAAGGAGAGAGATTTAATAGTTGTAAAGAAGGCTTCAGGGTGCTCAAGAACGTTCAGCAAGCACCAGAACCATCTTGTAAAGTTGATTCAGCTGCGGGATCAGGGCACAACCAGTGCAGAGCTTGCTCAGGAATGGCAGCAGGCAGGTGCGAGTGCATCTGTATGCACAGTGAGGCGAAGACTTTTGGAGGATGGCCTGGTTTCAAGAAGGACAGCAAAGAAGCCACTTCTCTCCAGTAAAAACATCAGGGACAAACTGATTTTCTGCAATAGGTACAGGGATTGGACTGCTGAAGACTAGGGTAAAGTCATTTTCTCTTATGAATCCCCTTTCAGATTGTTTGGGGCATCTGGAAAAACGCTTGTCCGGAGAAGGAAAGGTGAGCACTACCATCAGTCCTGTATCATGCCAACAGTAAAGCATCCTGAGACCATTCATGTGTGGGGTTGATTCTCAGTCAAGGGAGTGGGCTCACTCACAATTTTGCCTAAAAACACAGCCATGAATAAAGAATGGTACCAAAACATCCTCCAAGAGCAACTTCTCCCAACCATCCAAAAACAATTTGGTGACGAACAATGCCTTTTCCAGTGTGATGGAGCACTTTTCCATAAGGCAAAAGTGATAACTAAGTGGTTCAGGGATCAAAACATCAAACGTTTGGATCCATGGCCTAGAAACTCTGAAGACCTTAACCCCATTGAGAACTTGAAACCCTCAAGAGGCGGGTGGACAAACAAAAACCAACGAATTCCTACAAACTGCAAGCATTGATTAGGCAAGATTGGGCAGCCATCAGTCAGTATGTGGTCCAGAAGTTGATTGACAGCATGCCAGGGTAGAATTGCAGAGGTCTTCAAAAAGAAGGGTTCACACTGCAAATATTGACTCTTTGCATAAACCCAATCTAATTGGCAATAAAATCCTTTGACACTTGTGAAATGCTTGTAATGTTACTTCAGTATACCATAGCAACATCTGACAAAAAGGTCTAAAAACACTGAAGCAGTAAACTTTGTGAAAGCCAATACTTGTGTCATTCTCAAAACTTGACGGAAGGGTAACTATGAAAATGGCCGTGATACCTACATATTTTAATTTTATACCAAGAAAATGGGAGTTGAGTGCTAATTATTCTACCAGTACCCATTTTATCTGGAACATCAAACTGGAGACATGCTGTATTGATGATACATTGAATGGATCAGAAACAAAATTAAAGGAGTTCTTTGATTATCTGCAAATGAATAGAGAGGGGTAGCTTACATGGGATTATGTGTATTATCTGTGATTTTATTGATTCAGTAATGACATTTGTGAATGCACATATAACTTAGTTAAAGCAGGTTGAGATCCCCGGATCATTATTTGATGACAGTACGTCAATAGGAAATTCATGTATATATTTTGTTTATTCGTTTATAGTATAACCTATTATGTTATTACACTCAAAAAAGCATGGTGTGTGAATATGAATAAAAATTGCTGTTCTAACTAATTATCTATATTAAAAACAGGCAATGGTAGTTCCACATATTGCAATATATGTTAAGCTGACCAACTCATGCCGAATACTTCTCCTTCTGACCACTCCTATAATGATCATTGCTATGCTTTTTATTTGGGTAGAGGCTTACCTGCAACACAGCTTTTAAAGGCAAATCCTCCCCAAGCAATAATTATCACCGTAACATTATCTCCCCCAAATTGTCCCATTACTTAATTTACCTATTATAATTAGCCACCTAGTCTGCTGCATTTGTACAAAGAATAATACATTTCCTGTTTGAATAATTGTTTCTCTTATTTTACATGCATTGTGTTTCCTGTCATTTCAGGACATTTCTGCATCATTTACTAAACATGATTTTATTTATGTGCACGTTATTCCCATTTATGCTGTAAATATTGCAGCTCTACAATCACTTTCTACTTGATTGAACAACTAAAAAAATTGATTTAAATCCCTTTCATTTGTGCATTTTTTTGTATGCAAAATATTCATGACTGGATAAGCTTGAGAACAATGCTGCAATATGCTAATGTCTCCACCAGCTTACACACACAAAAAATCCCATTAAATTGAATTTCATGTAGGGTATAGTTTTCACATTAAAGGACTTAATAAGAGTCTGAACAGTTTAAACAGTATTAGACTTAAATGACTGTATATTCATTTCAGTATGGAAAGAAAATTTTCACCAGACACTGATGTGTGTAAAGTCCGTAGATAAATGTAGTGGAAATTGTGAATAGTTATAGAAAAATGAATAATAAGTGGGCAAAAATCGCACAAATTAAAAAAAGGGATTCTTTCCTTTTCTTTTCTTTTCCAATTAGCATTTAAAAATGGTGTTTAAACTATTCTTCACTGTACAGCATATTTTAAAACATTATAATAATCTATTTTAGAAGAGTAAAGGATGCATAATGCACAGGAGATGATAGTCATAGTAAGAATTTTTTTTTTTCTGTTTCCTGAAAGTCGGCCTAAAGAATAGACTGAGTATTGCATTTTTTAGTTTTTAGCTAGCAGGTGACTGTTTTGCCCACACTTGACCTCTGAACCTGGGGTTACATTCAGCAATCAATGATGTCCAGACAGCCATTGTGTATATTCCTTCAGCAGATAACAAATCTAAGCAATGTCCATGTTAGTATTGTTTGGATCCTTTTGGAAGATTGAAGACTCTGATCTTTTTTTTCCTAAAAATGTGAGACTAAGCACTGACATAAAAGGATGATATCATGACACGTCATTTAGAAATGTATATTTTGAATGATTTTTAATGTTTTTCTCACACTATGGGAGAGCGTGCCCTGAGCACCATCTTTAAAGGGGGTGGTTACCCCTGACCTAATCATATTATTTAATGCAATCAGCTGGGAGACAGCAACAGGGGTACCGATCCAAAAAGTGTAAAATCAGAGTGTATGTGCACTGGTCAAGGGAGGGCTGGCATATCTTAGCCCAGGGAGCAAGACGTGGCTCAGCAGCCTATTAGGAACATTTTAAAAGAAACCAATTCAGCTAGCCTAGTGACCCAGCCCAAGGTAGCCCACTACGGGACTGGCCCAGGGGGCAAATGCCCCCCTGCCCCCAGCCCAGCCAGCGGCACTGATCATGTGACATTTACATTGACTTGTGAAATACCCTTTCTTTAGATAAGTACCCCTGCTGAGTCTCCCGCCAGATCCATTTAAGCCTCCACATTTTTGCTCATTTGTATATCTAAACTCATTGACTGACTCTGTTCTTCATACACAGCAGTGGAAACATTGACAGCTGCAAGTTATGATACAAAAAAGTTTGTAATAACTACTAAATGATATATCATGATTATCATGCCCTAGTGGTAATCAGATGGAATAGTTAATATAATATATGTACATATACTTAAAACAGTGCTAAAACCCCTGTTTTTCAAAATGTCCTGGCTTTTCAGACTTTCTCTGGTTGTTGTAAGCAATGTTTAATAGCTCTTACACTGTCAAGAGTATATGACATTGTTTTCAGTTTCTTTCTTAAATAACCAAGACAGAATATTTAGTATGGTATTGTTCTAGGTGCTCCTATATAATTTTAGCAATTTAGCCATGTGCTGAGGTATGAGGGAAGACATATAGACTCACTCATATTTAAACCTGATTGCTATGTGTCTATGCTTGGTAGAGAAACTTGTGCAATCAAACAGGTCTCCTTATTCATTTAAATTTAATTAACAGCACTGTATAATCTGGGTCTAGTGGGGAAAACATACAAACTCCATATCAGGATTCCCAATATGAAGATCACGGAGAGTAATATGAATAAAACAAACTAAACATGGCAAACATGACATGCAGTAGCAGATAAGGCAGCTAACACAAATCCATAGAAACCGGGATTACCTGTTTAGCTGAGAAACAGGAGTACAAGATACCTGGCACAACAGGTAAACTGCAGGTACAGGTTTGTCAAGATAAGCATTTGTGTTGGAAAGCTAGAGATACAGATAACCAGGTTTAGCTGAGGAGCAGGAGACCAGGCACACCAGGAGGACTGCAGATAGAGGTTGTCAGGATAGCCAGGTTTAGCTGGAGGGCTGTAGACCGAGCACAACAGGATGACTGCAGGTGCAGGTTGCAAGGATAGCCAGGTGAGCTGGGAAGCTGGAGCAGGAAATGCTGGTGTCCAGGTATAACCGATAAAGTACAGCCACAAGAAGACTGGATTACCAGGTTTAGCCACTGGAGAAGAAAATACTAGTGTCCAGATATAACAGATGAAGGGCAGGCACAAGGAGACTGGATTACCAGGTTTTGCAAGGAGGCACCAGATGATCCATGGGATATTCAGGCAAAAGGAAGGTCAAACAATCCAGAGGTCAGAAGCCAGTAGATCCACAATAATACCAGGGAGTAAGCAGAAGCAAGGTCAAACAAATATGGGGTCTGGGCCACAAAAGGAGGTGCAAATTGTAGGAATAAGCAGGAGTCAAATACCAGGGAGCAAATTAGGATCAGAGTACAGGAGTTTTCACAGGGAGACCAACAGCAGTGACAATGAATGAACTGGCCCAGTTTTCAGGGAAAGGCAATGAAAGGCAGATGAATGCACAGCAGCCTCTAGGGTGGAGGTGCTAAACTGAAGCCAGGGGCAAGAATGGGCGGCTATCAGTAAGTATGTGGCCCAGAAGTTGATTGACAGCATGCCAGAGCGAATTGCAGAGGTCTTCAAAAAGAAGGGTCAACACTGCAAATATTGACTCTTTGCATAAACTTAAAGTAATTGTCAATAAAAGCTTTTGACACATATATTCCCCTAGTAAGAATCAAACCCTTGACCCCATTACTGTAAGGCAGCAATGCTAACCTATATACACTAAATAACACTAATTTTTTTGTTATATGTATGCTGACGTACTAGTATATAGATAACAAGACATTCCAAGGTAAAAGAACATCTCACTGTTAGTGTAATGATCCAGAAGATTTTAATACTTTAGGTAAATACCAAGAAATCTATTTTTAGTTGAAATAAGATCCTGACCAACTTGCCCATTGTTGGAGGTTGATATCTGCACCTTAAGTTTGCTATTGCTTAGAACTTTGTCTCTACAGTTCTGTAGAAATTACAGGATTGTAGGTACAGTATGTCTGGATATAATAGTCCTGTTGTTGACTGCATGCAGTAATAGTGAAATTTTCCAAACTGTTCCATGAAATATTTCTCTTATTGTGCATTTGTGTGCGGAATTTAGTATGTTCCCATTATAATTTCTTATTTTGCAAGCAGGACCTTCTCACCTCTTTGTATTGTTTATTGCTGTATTTGTCCCCAATTGTAAAGCGCTATGGAATTTTTTGGCGCTATATAAATAAATGATGCTAATCATGATGTTTCTCTAGCAGAATTTGGTCTTAAGTGTTTCACCCAGATGTCTCCTTTATTGGTTCCGTCATGATATATCATTGCAGAACACTCTATAAAAGGCTCAGTCACACTAACTGCTGCAGTGGGAGAGAAGAGAGAAGAGTGAAAGGAGAGACAAAGAAGAGAGAGAAATGGAAATTATAAAAGAATGAAAACAAAAATAAATATAAAGAGAAAAGGGAAAAACAATAGGAGAGATAAAAAGAAAGTGGAATGAAGAGGGAAAGAAAAAGGATGATGACAAAAACCCACCCAAAACAAACAACTTAAAAAGGGGAAGAAAAAAACTTTTTCCACCAAATTTTAAAAGGGTCAATCCTGGCAAGGGGTTAAAATAGAGAAATACTTTTGGATCCACAGTCATTTACAAATGCTTTGAGGAAATAGTTTTTTGTGGCAGTCCCACCAGTTATTTTATCCCATTGGTTGGAGCAGCACTGCAGCTGCTGGGATGCCAGATTCTGCTCCTCGTGCTAAGCCTGATTTAGGGCAACAGGTTGAGATGGAGTGCAGTTTGGGGGAGTATTTATGTCATTCAACCTAATTTGTCGTATTTGCTTAATCTGAAAGTAACACTGTTTTGCAGGAAGTGATGGTGTATGCTGAGAAACAGGGAAAATTTTTTTTTTGATAGGTGAAATTACTATATTGCTTTCAATTTTGCTTGATGCAATCATGCCATTTGGCATATTAGTTCATGTTATTGATACAAAGAATAGTGGTGTGGTAATTGCACAAGAGGCCTCTTTAGAATGCTACTATTTGTCTATCAGACATGAGGCTCTTGCTTGTGATATTGCTTCTGTGCCTAGTGACACAACAGTCGGTGAAGAAGTCATTGGCAATAAGATGCTGGCTTGGTTCCAGTTGACCACACCATTGTCTTTGGTGTTGTAATGATGGATGAAGCATCAGTTCTACTTGTTGTTGACTCCCTGCACTGACAAGCTTTCTGAGCCTGTACTTAGTTTTAGATATGCAGCATGGTGTAGGCAGTGATCCTCAAGCACAATATATTTAGTTTTTGTTGGGTGTTGGATTTGGACTCTATTACACTTCTTTTGCAACACCTTAATTCAAATCTATTTAATGTTAAATTCATGAGCACCGTTCAGAAAACGGATATCCTGCTTTTGAATATTATTGCCAAGACCATTATAAACAGTGTATATATGCACTATAAGAGTAGTCATTAGCATCTATGGAAGAACAATATACACAAGTGACAGTTCCTAATGTTATATAGGGACTGTTCCCTTCAGGCAGATAATAGGGAATAGAAATACAGAGTATCCTCACACTGTGTTGATAAGGTCCTTTATGGAAGACTCCCAGATAGAGATTCACTTCTCAGTTATAAAGGCTGACAAAAGAGTATGATGAGGGAAATTGATGGAGCATTGCATGAAGATACACCTATAGCATTTGTTTCCAAATTTAATCACATTGTCATAAAATTAAACAGATTATTAGAAAAACTATGCACTTCTGAAATGTGATGAAATTTTAAGACCTCATTTTTACCAAAAAAGCTGCTGTGGTTTTCAAGGCAGAGACACTTAAAAACAGATTAGTGCCCAGATTCTTTAAGTTTTCAAAAAATAAGGAGCAGCAAGTGTTGCATGTGATGACTTTATGGTCTTTAGCCATGCCTCTAGACTGCTTTAGATGCCAATCAAATTGTCTTACATGCAAATTTATTATGCACAGACCACATGGATTTACTTCAAGCATTACTAATGAGAATTTTAAGATCCAGTCATTTGTGAACTGTCAGATAAGTATCTGATCTATATAATAGAATTCAGTAGAATACTTCAATACATTAGGTGAACTACAAGATGTCTTAATGTGCGCTTCTTGGAACACAGGAGAAATATAAAATGCACAGTGCTGATTTCTCCTCTCATGTACCATTCACTTCACGTTATAGTCTAACACTTAACTTTAAACCAATAAATGATGACAAGTACCCCAATTTGAGTTTGGAAGAAAGGTCACAGTTTATTTATAATTATCATGAAACCCAAATAGGTGGCGAAGAACAGGGCAGCCAGCTAAACTTGCACAAACCAATAAGGTGGAAGATCTTCACATATCCACCAACCCAGGTTAAACCTTATCTATTGGCTGGTACTATTATAAGCAATACATATATATCCCCTCTGGACTCAACAAAGTTATGCCCTTACTAGGCATCCCCGGTCCTCCATACTAGAGCAACAAAGAATCTGATGACTACGAAGGGAACAGTGACCAAAAGAGTAAGTACAGAATGCTACCGGAAAGCTGACTGCGATGCTCTCCTGTCCAACTGTGCCTCGTCTGCATGGAAAGAAAACCTGTTATTCATTAAACAATGCCTTACTGCCGGGTGGGTGGGTAGGTATCCGGATTCAGGAAACAGTAAGTAGCTCTCTTCCTCCACTACTAATATAGAATTTGCCAGACACTCCCACTGTATCCCATTGGCTGCTTTTCCTGAGGACTTAACCCTGGTAAGTACATGTCAGCAACAAACACATGATTTTAAATGCGTTCAGCTTAATGGCCTCTCTTCTCATAAAATGCACAGTGTTGATTCCTCCTCTCATTTACCATTCACTTCACATTATAGTCTAACACTTAACTTTAAACCAATAAATGATGACACAGACACCAACTTGAGTTTGGAAGAAAGGTCACAGTTTATTTATAATTATCATGAAACCAAAATAGGTGGCAAAGAGCAGGGCAGTCAGCTAAACTTTCACAAACCAATAAGGAGGAAGATCTTCACATTTCCTCCGACCCAGGTTAAACCTAATCTATTGGTTGGTACTATTATAGACAATAAGTGACTTTACCCCCTCTGGACTCAACAAAGTTATGCCCTTACTAGGCATCCCCGGTCCTCCTTAATAGAGCAACAAATAATCTGATGACTACGAAGGGAACAATGACCAAACGAGTAACTACCGTATGCTACCAGAAAGCTGACTGCGATGGTCTCCTACCACAGCCATGAGCATTTACCGGTCTCGCGGCCTGCCACCCACGGGACTCACTACTCCCCTTAACTATGAATATATCCACTCTATAAACAACTTCATCCCCTCTACTTTTAAATGGAGCCCATCTGCTCTAAAAAGATGTATTTTATCAATTGTTATCAAAGAATGATTTATCTGTATGCCTTTAATATTCTGTTTCGCGTAAACGTTAATTTTCTTTACCACCCATATTAAGGTAGCAGGTGGAATCTCTGATCTCCATGACAAATGGGGTATAATGTTGGACCAACAGATCGTAATCTTGGGCCATCGGGCGCGATTCTGATTCAAGTCCTCTCGAATCCTAATAATCAGATCAAGGAATTTGCCTTTCCCCACGTCGTTACCTCCCAAATGGACAACTACTATGTCGGGCTGCTGTTAAGCTTATCTCCCTAGTCAAAAGGGGAATGAGTGCTGGCCATGCCATACCCTGCTGCCCCAATCAACCTATGTATACTGGGTGGGAAAAACTGGACCATTTACTTGCCAATCTATGCTTTGCTGCCCAGAATATAAAGGAGTTACCTATGACCCATATTCGCGTCCTCTTGACCACGGAACCTAGAACAAAAATATATAGAGCTATATCAACATATGCACCTGCAGGGACAAAAGGACAATTAACTTCACTTCAGACAGCAGAAATCTAAGCTGCTGCTACTTCCTACCAGTCCCTCTATACTAAGGGGCACTATCACAATAAGAAGTCTAACGCCAGCACTCCATAACAACACAGCGCAACCAATTCAGTTTGAGAGGGCTATTGAGTAATATCAGTAGGCTCCCATGCTTTGCAATGGGGCACCTGGGCCGAAGAAACAGAAAGGGAAGAAAAGTTAACCCAAATTAAGGTAAAAACCCTGGAGGGACACCACTAATCAGGCCTTGATCCAGGGAAAACTGGGAAAATCTCTTCACGCCCCTGTTCAATACAGCGAGCAGCATAGCCCTGGGTCATCAACCAATAGAGGAGAGAAAACCAGAGATAGAAGAGAAGGGGAGGGAGGGGTAGGGGGTAGGTTTAGAGGAATAAAACCTCATGCATCAGGCCCTATGTACTTCTTATAATTCTGTGATATTGCTCTCCCCAGTGCCCGAATTTAGGGGATGGATGCACCCCTGGCCGTTGCGGAAGTAGTCAACCCAATCCTAAAAGAATGGGTGCCCTACTTTGTCGGGTCTAAACCAATGTAACCCTGGGAGCGTTTCAGTAAAGCATTGAATTGAATTTTGGTCAATGGTGTTTTATCCTGGTGTATTTGCCACAAATCCTCCTCTTGGGGCCGTATTTCAGAAAATTTAGTAAAAAGTATAACTGGGCCTATAACTGGGTCCTGTTGTGCCGTTAAAGCTACCGGTCTGATTCGTTTTTGACCTTATTATCTTACAGAGTATTAGTGTAGGTTGAACCACTATGTGTTTAAATAGCAAAGCTGCGTCCTTACATGTTTTAGAGTGTGCAACAAGTTCGCTAATCTTAAAAGCGCCATGAAATGCTAATGGGAAGGCCACGCTAAGTAATAAAGCTTCATAACAATCTGCAGTGATCTCAGGCAATGCCACAATTAGTCTAGCCAATATTTGTGTGTCAATAGGCCGGCGTTGATCGCTTAAAGTTGGTTGAATTCTAGCCCAGCCTTTCAGTGCCTTGTAAATAATGAATGATTTGGTGGGATACTGTGTATTATTTATTCTAGACATGAACGAAATGCCTGCTAACATGGTACACATACATGTCATAGATATCCCTTCCTTGTATTGCTCCCACATTAAACCCTCCATAGAGGGAATCTCACCTGATGTGTTGTTGTTTATGGCTGCTTGATAACACAACCAATGTTGCCATGCCAAGTGATAGAACTTTCTAGTAGAAGGGGCCAATGATGTTTCAGCAAGACACTTTATCCCTACTCAACCATCTACCAAACATAAGAGGGACAATTTAAGCTGGTCAACCGAGCATGTGGAGCCAGATTTATAAAACGTCGCCAATTGAAACGAGAAAGAGCATCATCCAGGTCGTTGTCTGCGCCAGGAACGGGGCGAGCTTGAAAACTGATGTCGAAATCCAGGCATCTCAAAACCAGAACCTCAACAAATTAATGGCATGATGAGGCACTCTGGCAGTTAATAGCCTGAACCACACCTAGATTGTCGCACCAAAACACCACACTCCTTTCGCACAAATGGTAGGCCCACAATTCTAGACCTACATCTATAGGGAACAATTCTAATGTTTACAAGTTCCAAACCAAGCCATTAACCCTCCATGACTGTGGCCAAGGGGCGGCGCACCATTCCCCTTAAAAGAAGGCACAGAATATTTTTGACCGAGATGGGTGTGTGTGCAAATCCAGGGTTCTGCTCGATAATGGCAGGAAAGGCCATACTTGGATACCGTTGAATGACGCTAGAAAGTGCCTCCACATAAGCAAATTCTCTTTTATATCGATGGACAGACGTATTCGGGAATGTGCGCTGTGAAAACCGGCTGTCACTAATTGGAACTTCCTTCAAAAAACCCGACCCATAGGTATAACCCGACAGGAAAAGTTAAAAAAGCCTAAAAGGGATTGAACCTTACGCAATGTGCAGAAGGATGAAAAAAGAGCTTGCATTTTTTCAGTTTTGTCTAGAGGCAGACTACAACAACCTTCTATTGTGTCAATTGTGACTAAAAATGAAAGGCAAGTAGCAGGGCCCTCTGTTTTATCTATGGCAACCGGGATACCCATGACATGAAACAAAGATTGTGCCACATAAAGGATGTCAGTGCTACAGGAGAAAATGGATGGGCCAACGAACAGGATATCATCCAAATAGTGCGCTATGCCACGATAACCTGTCCCCGCCCTTACGCACCAATGCAGAAAGGAGCTAAAAGCATCAAAATATGCACACGAAACCGAACAACCCATTGAAAGGCGTCTATCAATGTAGTAATCACCCTCTATTTTAAACCCCATGAATTTAAATGACTTGTGGTGCAGGGGAAGGAGGCAAAATGCTGATTCTATATCCAATTTCGCCATCAGGGCCCGACTGCCAAATTCTCTCACTAGGGTCAAGGCGTCATCAAAAGATGTCACCAAATTGACTTGGGGATCAATCGCGTCATTGACCGACCTACCCGCGGGATGGGATAAATGTTGAATCAATCAGTTTCCCGGGAGCTTTCCTTGGGACTATGCCTACTGAGGATATGACTAAGTCGGGTATAGGAGGAGAAGAGAATATCTCCGCCATACGACCCAGGCCAACCTCCTTTCTAATCTTTTCTGCTAGTATGTCTGAATGTATATATGCAGAACGGAGGTTCTTCGTTTCCAAACATCTATAATGGTGTCAGGCCTCGTTTTCAAGTAACATGCTGAAAATACGCAGTCAGACAGTTAGAAAAATTTCTATACGCATCTTCACTTACTCATCCTTTTGCGCCTGCTGCCGCTCACTCTTTTTTCGCTTCCACTGTTAGGTCAAAGATGTCAACATAGACATGTCAACAAACCCTGTTTGATTTTATCTTTCATACTAGGTCGTATACCGATCAGCAGAGCGTGTTTTCACACTTAACCAACGGGCCCCCTGAAGGCGCAGAAGAGAAGGTTCTAGTAGGGACTTACGCTTTTGTTTACTACACCCAAATGTGTATTCAATATTTTAATTAGCTTGGGATGACTCTGCCTTGGTGAAGAGGAAGCAGACTCATCACTGGTTGTAGACATGGGTGGGCTAGAAGTGTGTGTGCTGCAAATAGTGGAAGTTTCATACTCACTGGCTATGTCTTGTGCCACCTGGTCACCCAGTCCTGTAACACCATCCTCTGACAGACCGATTTCTGGGGCAACTGAGGTGCAGATGTCCGCCCTCTCTCTTCTCCCAGATTTTGTTGAAGTGCTGACGAGCCCTCATCTGCGTGTGGATGTTGCGATGATGAAGATGGCTGCATCTGTTGTGCTGGATGAGAAGATATGTCAGTACGCGAAGGAGACACATTACGCAGGCGCAGAGTGGGTGGTGTGACTAATAGGGGCCTAGTTATGGCGGGTGCATCCGTGAGATGAGCCAAAAAACCAGCGAGAGGAGGGAGGCTATGATTCCTGCTAGACTGTTACTCCGTGGAGGGGTTCTGCGGATCCGTATAAGAAGGCGCAGACAGATTAGGAAATGAAAGTCTGGGATAAGAGTGCACATACTGCCCTGATAGCGAGGGGTAGGGAGCAAGCCAGTTGTGTTCGTCCCGGAGAACAATCCTATGTTCCCTTGGGGGATATGGAAGTGACCCGCAAGGGTCAGTAGAGCTTGACATGTGCTGATTTAAAACCATGGGGGGGGAAAAGGCTAGTTTTCTGCCCGGTCCAAGCCGCTATAAGCCCGTCTAAAGGATGACTGTGATGGGGGGGCCGTGCCACTGAGACTGCTCCATGTCATGACCAGATAAAGTCACTGGGACTGGCCCTAGCAGAACAAGGGCTTGGTTTGATGAGGAACCAGGTCCGGTCTGCGCGGGGGACCCCAGGGAAAAAAGCAGAGGTGAGGAGCCAGGAGGGGGAGTATTCCTTATCAGGGGCAATGGGAGGGAGGGCAGCATGTTCGAATTTATAACATCGTATAGAAGCGGAAAAAGGGGGGATGTTATGCTGGCCCGTGACCAGGAAATGATTTGGAGACTGCACACCCAAAGCTTGTTGACGGATAGGGGAGGGAGAGGCCACTCTGTTATCAACCCCAACATAAAAACAATGACAAAATGGTGGTAATGGATCCAGAAAAACTGGTCCCAGCCCTCTAGATGAAGAAACCTGACCTTGTGTCCCTGAAATCCCTGCTGTGCCCTCTCCCACAATCCCCAGCCTGCCCTTATCTTCCAAAACTGTGCTATCCACAACATCTGCAGAGCCTGCAGCAGAGGAAGGAGCGCGCATTGTGCGCGCCATAGGCACGGAAGCAGGGGAAGGGGATCCCCTGTCCCAAGCTCTACATGTCACCTGACCGCTCCGGTCAAGCAGACAGGGGGGACCTCTTCTATCACTAGAAGAGGTACCCCCGGACCCCAGAAGTTAGATGAGAAATAAAATGGTGAATAAGGGTTGTGGGTGTGTGGGGGGGATTATTTTGAATAAAGGTGTTTTTAAACAGTGTGGGCCTAATTCATTAAGGAAAGTAAAGCAAAAAAAAAGGAGTAACTTTGGAAAAACCATGTTACATTGGAGGGGGAGGTAAATTTAAAATGTTCAATGCTACATCCCTGTGAGCCCTGGATGCCAGGACATCCTTTATTTCTACAAGTGCAAGCATGCCCAAACACTTTAACGCAACAAGGGATTGCTGGGACCACTTCAATATCACTTTAATGATTTTATAACTCCACACATACCACACCAGCAATGTGGGATGAACTCTAGTGCTTTCCCTAGGGAATTCAGCTATGTGCTGAATGTAGGGCTCGTTGTCACTATGGCAGTGGAACCCTTTGCTGCAGGTTACCCTGCTATAGTGCCATCAGCCCTGGCTGGAATAGTACATCGTGGTATTGCCATTTTTGGAGGGACCCATGCTTATCGTCCCAAAATTTAGCTGATACAAGCTTAGTAATTTTGGGATGGGGCCATGTTTTTTTCACATTTATTTATTACACACATATGCAAGGACCATGCTGATGATCATCATCATTGGCACATATCTTGTGCCAGCTGCAACAGATTGTCTCCTAACAGGAACAACTGCAGCTTCCTCCCCCACTGCATAATACATAAGGTGCACAAAACGCTCTTACTGTGCTTTGGTTACATTTTCCCGTCTCTTTCCTGCCAGTTCCACCTCTCTAAGCATAGAGCTGCAATGGAGAGATACATATAAATGTGCGTACAGACTTACATATACTCTTCTATTGCACATGAGAAGCGCATTTTGTGCTTAGAGGTTTGACTACATTCAACTCTACATGAGGTGATTAATATATAACAAACAATTGATTTTAATATAAGTATACATTCTTATTAAATATAACCTAACATCATTATATCGGGTGCTAAGTGCTTACCTATACTTGATGCTTAACTCAGTGATAACACTTTTAACTTAATGATGACACTTGTGTCACATTACACATCTAGAAGGTAATTCTTAATTGGAATACATAACCCAGTGATGGATAAAAAATACCTCAATGTCTAAGACTTATATTAGCAACTTATTTTTTCAAAGTTAAAGTTCTTTTGAATAAGAAATACCATATCCCAGTGAAGCTATGTGTTAAACAATGGCATGCGTCAATGCATAATGACATTGAGAAAATGGTGAATTTGTGAGTGTGGCTTGAGCCACTTCATTCATAATAACTGTGGTCTGTCTGTTTAGGGCCTTTAGAAGTCAATTTGGAGGTAAGTTTCTTTTATAAAATGTTGCAACCTGAAGCTTAGTCTTTTTGATGGTCACAGAGCTATGAGTGAGTTGTAATACACACATACAATAAAGGGTTGTACATTCCTATATCACATTTCAAGCAGAACAATTTTTCATCTGCAAAAGAGCACTGCATTAGTTCAAAACATCAAATAGCATGACATGGGCTTAAATGGAAGAATACAAATCAGTATGTACCTAAGATGTTAAGCATTGCTTTAGATGCTAAGCAACCACATGATACCAGAGTATAGCTGTAAATATGTAAATATACCTATGCTTGCAAAACACATCTCCCATGTTGCTAGGAAACCTCATAAGGCTAACTAGATAACAAATAATATCCATACCAGCAACTATGAATAAGCAGAATGCCCACATAGAGCTCACCGGATAGATATTGGTGTAATGTATGTCATGAAATATAAAGAGCATAAAGCTTCACCAAAGTGAAACATTGTATACGAAAATATATTGGTACAGAGCATGAATGGCACATAGATTTTTTTTTTTAAATAGAACATTTATCAAGAAGCTCAGCCATGAGTGTGAAAGCAATAAATGCATTGCTTTTGCCCTACATACCATACATTCAACAAACAGAAGATATTCATTATTTGCAAACCTGGTCACATTTTGCAGAGTAGCTCTTTCTCCAAGTCCTTTCTGCCATGCCCTTATCACACAATGCTCTGCAGGAGAAGGATATTATTTAGAAGTATGCAAGAGAGATCATAAATCTAGTTTAGCAAGAAGGATAAGTAATATTTAGCCTAGAACATTTTTCATGGCCAAACAAAAACATGGGAGCTGTGGTTGCACAATATGTAATAGACATTTGCATACAACCAGTTGATGCACTATTTCTGTACATATTAATCATGATTTTAAGGTTATTGAAACTAAGCTACTAAGAATATTCACAGTATCAGGAAATGAACGTACTGGCCTTATGAGAGGCAGTGACCTGCCCACTTGTACGATTGCACTAAGGAACAGTAGATTATGACAGGCAGTGTTGTGATGTGAGCAGGTACCAATTAACTTATTTTGGCTGATTTTGAATTGCAGGTGAATTTCAGCAATTTACTAATTAATTTACTAAGAATTTAATTAATAACTTACATTTCATACCCCAAACAGTTAGAAAATCAAAGTGTATGGAATAGCCAACCAGAAAGTATCAAGAAATGTCACACTTCTATAGTCTTTTAAAATGAACTTATAACATCACTGGCATCAATTCTTTATGGCTTTTTACAAAAGAAACCACATGTGAATGCTGCTATTGTGACTTGAGACATGTTACATGAGCAGTTACTTCTGAGTGGCCGGACTATTGTAATCTTTATCTTCACATCTGTTCTGTACACAAATGGTGTATAATAGTATATTTTTGTTTGCTATTGTTTTTTTTGTTTTTTTTAAATCCTACTTAGTTAGCTATACAGTGTCCAAATGTTCTCTGTAGGCTTTTTTCATGGTACAAATTGCTTATATTTTCACTGCTCCCCTTTAATTTTAGTAAGTTAATCAATTGAAAAACCTATTGTTTTAATAAAAAATTTTTATCCATAAATGTGTTATATATCTAAATACCCAGATATTACAGTATTTTCTATCTTGACTGGTGTTTTTTTTACAACATTGTCAAAGCCAAAGCCTACGTAACATGTGTTACAAAGGGTTAATCACAGCAAACCCACCTGATCTGTTTAGCAATGATTAAAATGCCCTTTTTATATCACATACTTACTATTAATTTCCCCATTTCTGCCACTACCAGGCTTCAAGAGCTGAACTCCTGCAGTACACCAAGGTTCCTACCTATCTTATGTCAAACTGCAATAAAAACTTTAAGGGTCTGATTCATTAAAGAAAGTAAAGCATAAAAAAGAGTAACCTTGTGCCTTGACAAAGCCATATTGCATTCAAGGGCAAAGTAAATTTAAAATGTGAAGATAGATTTAGGATCTCATTTAGAGTCAGACAAAAAGTCAGTTTTAGGCGCATCCAACAAAAAACACTATCACGCATGTGAAGAAAGAACCAAATCTGCCTGCATCTTGGACGCAATTAACACATGCGAAAGCTTGCGACTCACTGCGAGAGAATGGGAGGAACGCGGAATTGTGAAGGCGTGACCGTGTAAATAAATCCTAGTCGCAGTGAGGCGCGGATGCAACACACGTCAAAACAGGGCTTAAGCTGTGCGGCAGGAATTAGGTGGCGCAAGCGGTTAGCTAGCTGCAGGAACTGCTTGCAGCCCAATAGGGTATTAAGAGTGGGACGCAACTGGGGTTGCTTGCCACTCGTAATACACTACCAAGCTGCGGCACACTCCTACTCCTACACTTCGTAAATGGACTTTCCGTCCGACTCTGAATTAGGTCCTCATATTTGAGGTAGGGCATGTCCTAGACCAACTTTACATTTCCTTGTAAAAATAAAGGTATCAAGTATTTGTGTGCTACATGATAAAACAGCCAGTATTTTTCTTATGTGCAAAATAATAAGCTAATTTGCACCCCTTGCATTGCACCCCTTGCATTGTAACATGGTTTGCCCAGGAGAAAACTTACTTCTTTTTTGCCTTACTTTCCTTAATGAATCATACCCTAAATCAACCAGCATTATCATTAGCCAAACAATACCCTGTAGCATTTATGATAGCCAAGTCGTCTTACCACGAGTCCAGTAGAAAACAAAGACAGAATCTTATTAAACAAAGTTTAATATAACAAAATACAATGCTTTAGAAAACAAAAGAAAAACAATATGACATACAGTATTAAAAGTATGCAAAAAAGTTTATTTGAAAATAAAAAAGAGAAATACAGATATAGAATAAAATTTCTTAGAAACATGGATATTCTCTCCAACATGGTTGGCCTCTAGGAATATGACAATATTTAACATACTGTGACCTTATAAGCCTGATTCATCAGCTCAGCCCTCCTACCCGAAGGTTAACAATGAGGTAACTAGGAGAGAGCTCTGTGTATGCTAGTTTGGAGAGGAAATACACATCTGGGTGTCAATTACAGAAATGACCAGACATTTTTATAATAGCCATATTTTTCCTCTAACACATCAGATACATAATTTCTCATCCAATAAACAGGTCATAACTTCTTATACAACTGCATATGAAATATGACATTTTTAGGTCCAGTGATTACTATAGCTTCTTTATGAGCGCAGCATTTACATTTCACATGTCTTAGGTTTAATCCCACTGATTATACACACATGCAAACATTAATGCCTATAGTAATTAGAACATTATTTCTTTGATATATTCCCTATCCTATATTTTTATATAGGACAAGTTGAGCTTTGCAGCTAGTGTACATTTTCTGATTTTAAGGGGATCTTACATATTCTGCCCTCCTGGGAATGTCCTTTCTCCGGCTGTGAAAGAGTCCTCCTCCATAGCCAATTATGCATACAGACTCTTGACACTTTCTTGATAAGTGACAGGACTGACAACTTCAAACATAATAGATGAAGCCAAGCCAAGCCAAGCAAATACACAGAAGGAAAAAGTAAATTAACAACTGTTGTGCAGATTAGCGACTATTGAGTAGTCTGTTTTTGTTAATCAATGGATTTTGGTGGATCAAATAAAGAAGATGAAAAAGTACATGTTAGGTAAGTATTATTGACCTTACACTACAGATAAAATGGGGCGATATTTATGACATTGCAAAGGTGACACTAAATATTTTTTTCTATTGGGGGGCACCATTTTCTACTTCATATTTACAGGAGGCATAATCTATTTAAGTATTTACTTTGGGGGCATGATATATTTCATGCATCATCATCATCATCATCATCATCATTTATTTATATAGCGCCACTAATTCCGCAGCGCTGTACAGAGAACTCATTCACATCAGTCCCTGCCCCATTGGAGCTTACAGTCTAAATTCCCTACTATATACACACACACTCACACAGAGACTAGGGTCAATTTTTAATTGCAGCCAATTAATCTACCAGTATGTTTTTTGGAGTGCATAATAACAGGAGCAGTAGTACATTCCCTCAGAATTATTGGGGCATGATTTATTTATTAGCTATGTGAGCACTATTACTCCTAATTATTATCTCTGAATTTTTTCCCTGGTACCCACCGGCCAGAGGTACCAGGTGGGGCCCAGTTCTACTTAGTATTAAGTCAATAATCCCTAGGAGTGGGAGCCTGAGTATTTTTTTTGGCTGCCTCCTAGAGAACTAAGACTGATGCTATGCAGCACACCCAATTCTAGAAGGGGTGGGAGGGCTGTTTTTTTAAACACTTTTTGTCATAGTGGTTTTCCCTAAACTGGACGTGGTTTTGGATAAACTTTATGTAGCTTAGTGGGTTAAAATCACCACACATCAAGGTAAGTGTAATACATGGCCATGCTTTCAAAAGATTTTTAATCAAAACGCATTGGCAAAGGTGGAAGGCGCTTGAAGGTGGACCGTTCCCAGGTGTAGAATAAGACTTTGTGGAACACCAGCCGGCATACTATCATTTCCATCAGACGGTGATAATGTGTCTCTGCTTGTACTACACTTAATTGTGGAAAGAACCCAAGAGACACTTGTGCTGGATTTGTGGAAATTTATACTTGGCTATTGAGCCAGTATATCTGGTAATAAAATATTGATTGCTTTTACGGATTATGTATCTATCTTACAATATATTAAAAAAAGATACTCTGAGGAATATTGTTTCCGAAATACACATAAAGAGGAAATATTAATTATTAATCATTCATTAGCAATTCACATATAATCAGTAGGTAATTTCCACCGTTTTTTTTCATTCATGTTTTTTTAATTCATGCTTTTTTAACTAATGTTAATATAACACAACTACATCTGTTAATGAGAAGTTTTTCAGTTGAAAGAAGTAATTTTTAAATAAGCTGCACTATTATAATTGGTTACACTATGATTTTTTTTTATGTACACAATATATGAGAGATATTGGGAGGAAGAATCTACATAATTTACAGAAAGACACCGAAACAAAGAATCAATGCTTGAACTATACTAATACAAGTCTTTTTCCACACCTAAACTGTGAGATAAAAAAGGTACTTTTATATTGCATTATATATTTGTAATTCTAATGTGTTTCTTTGAAGTGGCGAAAACATATTTGTTTTTGATGACTAACTCCATTTTCTTCTCAATACTGTATTGATGTGATTGTATATTTAGGTCTTGGTGTGGATGGGATTGTTTCGAGTTGAGGGCTGCATGTGATTGGATTGTGCCATATATTCTGGATTTATTTGATTATTAGTAAACATTGAATTACTAGGGTCTTGTTCAAACATAACACTCCATTATTGCAAAATAAAATGTCCCCTACCACAGGCATATATAGTCAGTAAAACATAAGAAGATTTGTTGTCAAACAGCTATAATCAAATACTAAAATTTACCATGTCCATCTCTAGTATTTAGCATTCTAGTAACCACTGAGACCACAGAGAACATCCTTGTGACCACTGCAAAACACAGAGCATCCTCGTGAATGCCATTCAATACAGAGATCATTCCTCCTCACCAGCCAATTCCTCACCCCTTCAGCCATTTCATCAACCCCCAGCAGCCAATTTATGAGCCCCCAGTCATTTCATCCCACCCCAATGGCAAATTCATGACCCCCCCAACATCTTCATCACTCATCCCCCAGCTATTTCATCACCAATCCCCCAAGTAATTTCATCACCCAACTACTGGCCAATTTAACAACCCCTTCAGCCATTTAAACAACCTCCAGTGCCTAATTTATGATCCCCCCAGCCATTCCATTACTCATCCTACCAGTCATTTCATCACCCATACCCCCAGTCATTTTGTCAACCAACCCCCCTGCCAATTCATGACCCTGCCCACACACACCCAGCCATTTCATCACATCCCCCAGCCATCACCCCCCTAGACACCTTTTTCTACAGCAGCAATTTTCAGGTCCTTCTCTTCTCTCTTCCTCTCAAGCCTCCAGCACTTCAGAAATATTATTTTGGGAGCGGGGATAGGCAAATCCACTTATCCAGGTAGCAAATCTGATTGCTGTTAGCTGCCTGGCAGTGTGAATGTGAATGATTCTTAGGCTTGTGAGATGTGGTAATGCTTATCTTACAAGACCAGACTAAGAGCTAACAGCAATCAAATTTGCTTCCACGCTGCCTGTCTGCAATAGTGACTGTTGAGGCCAAACTCTTTAGACTGGGTCTCAATGCAGCCAGCCAGCACCAGGAGCTTCCACCACAAAACAAGAGAAAACATGACATGGTAGAAAAAATATTAAATTACATAGCAGGCAGTCTACATACATCTCTATATCTGCAGCTCTCATTATAAAGTGTTTAGTACTTTTTGAAGTGAAACTTCTTTGTTAGCACCTAGTAAAATTCATTAGCAGAGAAAAAAATATGTAACGGAAGTGATGCCATGCACTTCCCCTGCACGCATATTCTATTAGTACAGATCTTAGTTGCGGCAGGGTGCATTACAATGACTATAAGATTCTTTGTACTCCCTGTGTAAACTGAGTCCCCAGTCTGTTATACATCAAATAGGGGGGTGAACATGACTCTCTAGTAATTTACCTTAAACTAGGCCAGGCTGATCATAATGCTGACCTCGGGTTTCTGGCAGGTGGCTATCAGGAGAATACATCGCATAGTAAATGCAGGACTTGAGGACTGGAGGACTTGTCAATTTCTCAAGGGTGTAGGAGCTCATTATTCCAATAAAATATAATTATTTCCCAGATTCTCTGTCAGGAACAATGGGGGAATATGCCCTGCGACAAAGGAGAGAGAAATACACTGTGGTGAGGAGAAGAAAGTGAAATTGTCCCTAAATGCTCATGTTTGAATTTTTCTTGCTTTGCTAGTCCCCTCCTGCAATCTCCATCTCTGCCTAGAGGTGGGAGCAGCTGATCTGAGCAGAGATGTGTAACAGGAGAGTCCTTGGAGAAGGGGAGACAGGATGGGCAGTACGGTAACTTAGTGTTGGCATCATGAGTTTGATTTCTGACCATCGTCTTATATGTGTGGAATTTGTATGTTCTTCCTGTGTTTGTTTGGGTTTCCTCCGGGTAATTCAGTTTCCTCCTACACTCATAAACATACTCGTAGGCAGGGGTGGGCTGGCCCGGGGGGCAGGGGGCCGCTCAGTCAGACCGCTATTAGAGCCTGGGGGTAGGCCGGCCGGCCACCCCCCTGTTACAATATACCACCTTTTCACCGGCGGCCGAATCTGATGACATGAGATGCGGCCGCGTCAGCGCACAGGCGGCCGCATCACATGACAGGCGATGCAGCCGCGTCATCAATGATGCGGCCGCATCCCGTTTCATGTGATGTGGCCGCCTGTGTGCCCCCGGGCTTCCTTCTCCCAGCCCGCGCCTGCTCGTAGGTTAATTGGATGTTGACTAAAATAACACTAGTGTGTGTGTGTTAGGGAATTTAGACTGTGAGCTCCAATGGAGCACTGTGGAATTGGTGGTGATATAGAAATAAATGGTGATGATGGAGCTTCAGAGCCAGTGCATGTATTTTATTAAAGGTGTTTGAACAAAATTTTAACCAACCCCAGGAAGAAAGATGGACCCCCCTCCCAAAATGCTTCAGAACTAAACTGGGATGGATCCGCTAAGCAGTGGAAACCCCTCTGCAAGTCCATTGTGAACAGGCGATCTTCCGCCTTCCACTGCCTGACCAGGCTAGCTGACAACCATTGCACCGTCTAACTGCAAAATGATTTGATATGTGTGCCGATCTCCTGCATTTTGGTTTTGGTTCTAAAACTTCTTTGTGTTTTGGTTTTGATTCTAGTTTTCACAAAAATCCTGAAAAGTTTTGGTTTTGGATCTGGATTTAATTAAAAATTGTGAAAAATCGTTAAAATGATGATTTTGAGCTGTTTTTGCTCCTACATTATTATTTATAGCATTAACATTAATTTATATTAATTTACAATTTATTTTCTAATGATCTCTTCACAACTGCCACCCCACAAATGGTTTGAGAAAATCGCTGAAGCATATAAGGTGTGAAATTCTACCTCTTGCTGGGGGTGATATATATGTTTGACAGTTACATGATCAACAATTATATGGTCAACACCATATAATAGACAGTGTTGAAAATTTGATAATATTGAAATCAACATTATTATTATTTCGACAATTTGAATGTAGACAGTATTATTAGGTCAACAATTCAAAAGTAGACAATGTTTTTGCTTCATTAATAGTGAGAGAGACCTGTGTTGAAGCCTCTCCTTTCAATATGCTTGGTGATCCTCATTCATCCAGATTTTTGTGTACTACCTGTAGTTGGTTTTGTTTATTAGTGTAACAATTAAAATTTTTTAATAGGCAGAGCCATGTAGGAGTCAAGATTCACACAAAAAACACTGAGAGATGTTTCTCCTTTCAAACAACCAGGAATGAGTGTAAAAATGGTCAAATGCTACATACATTTATTAGATTATGGTCTTGTTATGGTGACTGTTGCTTTGTGATTGACAGTGATTGTTTTGATGTAAGTGGGATTTTTATCTTGCTGTCATGTTTTCCTGAGCCTACAGTGTTTTTGTTACCAGGCCAAAAAATAAGAATGCAATGTTATAAATGCTTAAGGAATACAAAAATGTGTTTTCATAGTATATCCAGTGATTGCTAAGTCTGCTGTGAGTACATACACAAGTACAAATAGCATTTGGCATATGGCTCAATTGATTATTATTTTGATAAGTGCTTAAGCCGTTTTTATATTTTACCACAATACAACAATGGGAAACATATCTTGTTGGATGTTAGATGGGAAGTAAAGCCACTATTTGACATTGATATACACTCAGTGGCCACTTTATTAGCTACACATTTTTAGTACTGGGTATAACCCCCCCCCCCCCCCCCTTTGTCCCAGAAGAGCCTGAATTTGTTTGTGGCACAGATTTTAAATATTCCCTATAGAATCTGGCCCATGTTGATATGATGATTTCAGTTTCTGCAGATTTGTTGGCTGCAAATTAATGCTGAGAATATTTCATTCCACCATATCTACTATATAAATGCCTAGTGGCGTTTGTGGAAAAAAAAAAAAGCTGCAGCGCCACCTGCTGGGCAGAGTTATACACTGACCTATATATTTCTTGAAGGAGAAGTGACAGTTGGGAGTGGTTGGTGGTTGCCGGGGGTGACAGTGGGGAGTTTTTAACACCTTAAGTAGCTTGAAGAAGGATGTGGCGATGAAGATGAAGGGTGAGGTGATGGAGAAAAATGATGAGGTGGTGACATGTGGACAAAACCACGTTAAAAAAGTAACGCTCTTCCCCTGAGGAGGCCTGGGCTAGGCCCAAATGCATGACAAGAACCTTTTTAACACCTTAATTAGCTTGATTTGACTAGAATGCATGAGTATCATGCACGGGTAAACTTGTCCTATATATATAAATAACTGCTGCTGCTGATGCTCCTAAAGGTGCTCTATTGGATTGATATCTAGTGACTGAGGAGGCCATTGTAGTACACTGGTCTCTTTGTCATGTTTTTGGAACCAGCTTGAGAAGACCTGTGTGTTGGTCATGGTTTGTTTTCCTGCTGGAAGAAGCAATTAGAGGATGAGTAGACTGTGGCTAATAAAGGAATGCACATGGTCAGCAACAATACTCAGGTGCCAATAAAACATTCCACACACCATTACACCACCAGCAGCCTGCATCGTTGATACAAGGCAGAACGGATCCATGAATTCATGTTTTTATGCCAAATTCTTACCCTACCATCTGCATGTCGCAGCAGAAATAAAGATTTGTCAGACCAGATAACCTTTTTACAGTCTTCAACTGTTCAGTTTTGGTGAGCCTGTGCCATTGAAGCCTCAGATTCCTATTTTTAGCTGACAGGTACCTGATTTGATTTTCTGCTGCTGAAGCCTAATCAAGGTTGAACAAGGCTGCCAGCATGCGGCGATCCTTGATGTAGTGAACCATGTCATTGAGTAGGGAAAAGGCTATCTGGAATTCTGCAGCTCAAAATGCCACAAATCTGGTCCGGGTGAACTGTCTGTCCAGTTACAGCTTTTAGCTGGTTGGCTAGTACCTTGGTGAAGATCTTGCAGTCCACCAGTCCATATTCAGCAGAGACATGGGACACCAATTTTTAATATCACATCTCTCCCCATGACCTTATAAAAGATCGTCCCTCAGAAATGGAGAAATTCTTCCATTTTCTCATACAACCTTAACAGGTGCGGACCAATGAGATCCCACAGCGCTACATAGAGGTTTGCTGGGAAACAATCACTGCCCAGCATCTTTCTCAGCCTAAAGGATCTAGTGGCAGAGAGCATCTCCTCCAGCGCCAGTGGAGTGTCCATGGTTGATTTACCAGCAGGATCATCAATTTTAATGATACCTAGCAGGAATTTGCCAGCTGTGTCTTTGTTTGTTGTTTTAGGAGACTAGAGGTTGCTGTAGTAGTCTGTGATTACTCCCATGATGACCTCTTTCCCCTTCCTGGGAATATCGGTCTCATCTTGCATTTCAGTCAGGGACATGTGGCTGGAATGCAGTTTCCTGAAAAAGAAAGAGTTACATTCCTTACTCTTCTTCCAATTCTCCACTTTGTAACAGAAGATGATGATGGAATTCTTATTCCTTTCACATACCTGATATCTTCATTTAGCCTGCAAATTACTGTGAAGGAAGGGTAGAGAGTGGTGGAAGGTTTCTTACACTCCTGATGATGCTACTATGGTTTATGCTGCCTCTGGGCTGGCCTAGGCTGCAGGAAACAGCTGGTCCATCTTCAGGTAGTCCTTTTCCTGCCACTGAATCATAGGATCTGGCCCACTGGTGGCAGTCCCTGTAGATGTGGTTGTCCAGGCAACATAGGTTGCATGCCATCCTGTGGGGAGCAGTTCTTGGTCTCGTGCCCTGCCACTTGACAGTTCCAGCAGACCAAGACCTTACAATTCCTCCACAAATGATCAGCCCCACCACAGTTTCTGTAGTTCTGTGACTGGTCGCATAGTGGAGAAGTCCTGCAGATCCACCCAGGGAGGAGCTCTGTGTTCTTGTCATCCTTCCTCAACCTTACAATGAGGGGCTATTTGCCAGTCCAGAAGTTGATTCCATCTAGAATCTTGGAAGGGGGTCCTTGATTACTGTGCAAAACCAGCTTAGGAAAGTAGCAATGTTATTGCCAAGTATTTGTGGGTACCGCATTGAAATCATCACCTGCCTTTTCTCTCTTTGAATAGAGCAGTTGCCCACAAAGTGAGAGAAAGGGGACTAAGGCCTTGCCACTTTCACCGTCTCCCAGTATCCGTTGCAGATGGCTACGGAGGCAAGGTTATGTAGAATATCTTCTTTAGCTCTGTCAAAAAGTGTCTCAGTCTTGGAGAATATGTGATTGATGATTAGGATACCTCCTTCGAACTCCCTTATCTTCAGGAACACCATCTGCCCCATCTAGGGCTGGAGATCCCTGGGGGTGGTCCTGGCTGTGGTTCCCATGTCCTGTGGCTAGAAGGCTGGTAGAGGTGGAAGCTCCAGGATCAGGTAGACTTTTGAGCACTTACTTCCCTTTCCCCTTACTAGTGGGAGGATCATGGGTGGAGGCTGGAGAGCAGCTGGAGCTGCGGTACTGAAGCCATCTTCAAAGAGCTTGAAAGTAATTTGGAGGAAGTTTGCTTCTCGGTGGGCGGAGCTATACAAATTTTGTTGCACTGGGTAACAAAGAGCAGGTTCTTCACAGAAAAGAGTAGGTTCTTCTTCTAGGTTAATCCTGCAGATTTCCTATTGGCCAGATCCTGAAGAACTTATTTCCCCTGAAGTCTATCTTCCTTGTTGTATTCTTCAAGATTCCTTGGCATGCCGGTGAATATTTATGCAGCTAATCCTTAAAAGGATAATTGAGGCAAAAGAAACAAGATGCAGCTCAATCTTTCCAGTTTGAAACCTCACCAGTGTTAGTCTATGGGTCCGAGCCTGCCAGAGCCAGCATTAGTACAACCGGTTGTTGGGTCTGATAAGAACAGATACTATACTTGATCTTAGTCAAAAGTGAAGGAGGAGCTTTTATAGCTAAACAAGGATTCAGTGAGAGACAGCTTTTCAAAAATGTGGTTTGGTTGATTTCTATACTAGATAAGGGCCAATTAAGTTGCAGCAACTCAACCTCAGGTTTTTAGCTTGAAAAGTGGACACCATACTGAAGATAAGAGACACTTTGCAGCTGTCTTTAATTGAATATTGAGGTAATCCCACCCAAAAGTACAATTTTACTTTTAGGTGGTTATAGTGGTCAATAAGAGACATGAAAGCTGTTAGCATGTTACACTTCTGTGTTTTGTGAGAGGATTCTGTGACAGGAAGCTTGTATATGGGGTGGGGCTTGGATGGAACCAGATGCAAATGTTGTGCTGGATCTATATAATCTATATTACATAAACGGAAGAAGAGAGGAATGAAGCAGATAAAGAATTTTTCAAGCACAGTGCAAGAGCAAATGAAGAAGAACTTTGGGCCTGATTCATTAAGGAACTTAAATTAAGAAATTTCTTATTTAAGTCTCCTGGACAAAACCTTGTTACAATGCAAGGGGTGCAAATTAGTTTTCTGTTTTGCACATAAGTTAAATACTGACTGTTTTTTCATGTAGCACACAAATACTTGATAGCTTATTTGTACACTGAAATTCAAAGTTGATATTTGTGTGCTACATGAAAAAACAGTCAGTCAGGCGTGGAGTCTAACGCACCCCTGGTATTCATCAGGAACCCCCGCAAGGAGGTTTGGGCTTGGCTGCGTGAGGTGCGCAGGTCACAGTTCTCCCAGCTAGTTAACAGTGCAGCGGAATTGAGCAGGAATGAACAGGAAACAGGAGAAGGCACACTGAAGAGGTGAAACCAATACTCTGGCACAGGTATGTGGGAGGAAGAGCCTTAAGTACCCTAACCAAGCCCTTGATAGGAGGAGGATGCCAAGGCAGTCAGGAACACCTGACAGACAATTTTGGTGTGTTACGTGTTCCGGCAATCAACGGTCCCATTGTGTGAGTTTGTGTGGCCTACCGTTTTGCAGCTGAGCTTTTGTTGTTCCTAGACATTCCCACTTTACAGTAGCAGCACTTAATGTTGACTGTGGCAGCTCTAGCAGACCTGAAATATGATGAACTGATATTTTTGTAAAGGTGGCATCCTATGACAGTGCCACGTTGAAAATCACTGAGCTTTTCAATATGACCCATACTGCTGCTAATGTTACTACTGAGATTGCAGGGCTCTAAGCAGAATGTTATGCACATGTTAGAACACACTAATTAGAAAGGGTGTCCACATAATTTTGGCCATGATTAATATATATATATATATATATATATATATATATATATAAACCCGCCACATATGGCACTTAGTACCAATCAAACATATACTCAGTCTTTTCGTATTAAATATACATAAAATATATAAGTTTTCACATAGTCCAGTATCGTAAATAACTTTTAGATGTAATATCTCCACAAAGGTAGATTTTATACGCTGTGTTTATCTATTTTCATCCAAATTCACACGAGAAACCCCTTAAGGAAATGCACTTACCAGACGCGGGTAGTGCAACAGCATGTAACGCTTCGCAGCGATCGTTCTGTGGGTTTAATCATCAACTCAGCGTGGGATACTCGCGGTGACTTCTACTCCTGTAGCTCCGATCATCGAGCAGGAAAGACACACGGCGGACGGTCACTCCCTCTGACTCCTCACCAATCTATAATCCTTTGGATTTTGTAGCAGTTTCTCTTATGCAGATATCTTCGGTATAATCCTCTAAAGATCATATACTGGGATGTCACCGGTATCATGCCTGTACCTGGCGTGATCCAGTGAAGTTATTTACGATACTGTACTATGTGAAAACTTATATATTTTATGTATATTTAATACGAAAAGACTGAGTATATGTTTCATTGGTACTAGGCGCCATATGTGGCGGGTTTGTGTTTTTTTATACATTGTATTTGTATACTCCATTGTGGATAGGAGTATCCACACACAGGCAGCCCTGTATCAAAGTCTGCGCTACATTTCTACCTGTTTTATTGTTGATATATATATATATATTTATGTACATGTATACATATATAAATATACATATACATACATATATATACTTACATATATATACATACATACATATATATGCATGCATATATATATATATATATATATATATATATATACATACATACATACATATATCATCACAAGTTAACCCGTGCATGATACTAATGCATTCTAGACAAATCAAGCTACTTAAGGTCTTAAAAAGGTTCTTGTCATGCATTTGGGCCTAGCCCAGGCCTCCTCAGGGGAAGAGCGTTACTTCTCGACGCAAGCGGCCTTTTTAATGTGTGTTCATGAGGTAAAATTACCTCACGAAAATGAGTTTGACCCCTCAACTCGTAAATTTAGCCTTTACTACCCCTCCCACGGGGGGAAGGGGGGATGATGGAAGTTAACTGACTTGACTATTCTAATTTTTTTTGTCAAATAATGTCAGTATACCAAATTTCAGGTCAATTGGATGAGCCCTTTCTGAGAAAATAGTTTTTTACACACACACACACACACACACACACACACACACACACACACACACACTAACGCACGCCTCTACACATGTGTGTTCATGAGGTAAAATTACCTCATGAAAATGAGTTTGAGCCCTACCAAATTTCAGCCCTTTTTGAATTGTTTTTCCCACACACACTAAGAATTTAGTAGGTCAGTGTATAACTCTGCCCAGCAGGTGGCGCTGCAACTTGTTTTTTTTTTTTTCACACACACACAGACGCCACTAAGCATTTATATATTAGATCATCCCCATTTATTTATATAGTGCCACTGATTCCGCAGCACTGTACAGAGAACTCACTCACATCAGTCCCTGCCCCATTGGGGCTTACAGTCTAAATTCCCCAACACAAACACACAGACTAGAGTCAATTTTGGTAGCAGCCAATTAACCTACAAGTACGTTTTTGGAGTGTGGGAGGAAACCGAAGCACCCGGAGGAAACCCATGCAAACACGGGGAGAACATACAAACTCCTCACAGATAAGGCCCCAGTGCTGTGAGGCAGAAGTGCTAACCACTTAGCCACCAAGCTGCCCCTATATATATATATATATATATATATATATATATATACATATATATATATATATATATAAATATATATATATACAGAGGCAAAGAGATAACACATTTAAGGTAGTCTCATACATATATACATTGTCGTATACATAGATTGTTGCCTGTGATATTTGATGGGCTTCTGTTTAATGTGCTCTTAGCACAAGGAGACACCATGTGGTATCTTTTTGCAATGCAAGTTATTAATGGCATTATTCTACAAATAACTTTCACAGCACTAGCTATAAAAATGCAGACTTTACTATTTTATAAAAATTCCAGTAGCATGAGTTATATTTACATGTGTAGATAATATTTTCACTTAGAATGAACAGTTATGAAATGAGTTAACAAATCTATTACAGAGCTAACAGCAGGTTTGAAGACCTAAGAAGTAGTAGTAGTATTCACAAATATTTGTAATGCATTGTTCTTTGTTTAGTTTAATATTAATATGAAGAACGAATTCTTATAAAATCTAATTATATCATAGGAATACTGTGTATTGTCCATATTTTACAACTGCCCCCACAGGTATCAGGTGTTATTATAGCACGGAACATTTTCTTCTTATACATTGTTTTTTTAGATCTGACAGAGCAAGACGTGCAGTGTATGTATAAGAGCAGATGAATACTATGAACATACTTCCATCGGATCACTTGCGGATGAAAATATTCCACTGTAGACAATTGGATGATGAAATGATTTTACCTCCTACATTTGATTTTACTAAACAGATTGTCACCCTATCACACTAATAAATGACTAAAGAATCCAACATTCACATTAATATGATTATAACATATATGGAATATATATGACCAGTTTAAGGGGTATATTTAAACTGTGGGTTTGAAAAAGTGGAGATGTTGCCTATAGCAACCAGATTCAAGTGATTTTTATGATTTGTTTAGTACATTCTACAAAATGACAGCAGGACTCTGATTGGTTGCTATAGGCAACATCTCCAGTTTCTCAAACCCGCAGTTTAGTAAATATACCCTTAAGTCTCATTCTCATTGCAAAACAGCATATACCAAACACATCAATATTTTATAGTTTATGTATGTGAAGTTTTCAATTTTTTTTTTTTAAAGGTCCAAACTCTTCTATATTCAATGAAAACAGTATTCATAGAATTTCTAGCATTTTCTATGTTATTGTCTATGTGGTTTAAATCACATACATAGTCAGGAAATAATTCCAACCATCAGTAGGTCTATTTGTGGCATACAACTAATACTTCTCCGAATCACCTTTTCAAAGCAGACAATGTTCTTGCCTCTAAAAGCACTTCTAAATTGGTGAAAAATAATGTGTAGGAGGTGAGATGAAAGGATTGATACCAGGGGTTAAGGTGTCGAATGGAGTCAATGGTGAATTAATATAATGGAGAGGAAGAGGATGACAGACACATATTTCCCTGCATGCTATATAACAAAAAAGGGCATACATAAAAAACAAGTAAACACTTTGCAAATTAATAGTTAATTAATGCAGATGAGGGAGTCTGTGGCTATCCTGTGTTTAATCTGAATTTTTACTGAAAACGTATTATTCTCAATGACATTGTTTCTGTAAATTTCCAAAAACATTTAGACACTGCATTTATGCCATAATATGCTGCCTGGAACAGGAGAAGATATTGGAAGTGCAGAAATATGTGGAGACAGTTGCAGAAACGTTATTTGAGTGGGATGATTTTTTTATCTCAGTGTTTCTAACATTGTGGCACAGAAGAGGAGCTGGAATTTGTTTTATTCTTTTGGGAAATAGAAATATGGTTGTCAGATGACTGCTCCGACCGAAGTTAGAGGTTCACAGTCTGCATTCACGGTTCTTGAAGAGGTTAAAAGAAACTATAAAATGTTACCTGTTCAAATGTAAATGTCTACATTTTATATTATTTTCACCAGTTGTCCAATTAAACATTAATATGTTCGAATTTGAAGCTTGCAAATTGCATGGAAAACCATTAAAAATTAGAGATGAGCGGGCTCGGATTCCGCTAATCCGAGCCCACCCGAACAGTGCGGATCCGAACGGGATCCGAGCACTGTTCGGATATTTCCGGCGGGCAAAAAATTGAAAACGAGGCTCTGTCGTCCAAGTCTCGCGTCGAATCTCGCGAGGGGTGGGAGAGAGGGCCCAGAACAATTCCATCTTGTACCTCTTTTTTTGGCATTATGTGCTCAAGCTACTTCGGTGCAACCTTTTGGCCTAAAAACAATATTGTGAGGTGTTCAGAATAGACTGGAAATTAGTGGAAATGATTGTTATTGAATGTTATTGAGGTTAATAATAGCGTAGGAGTGCAAAAAAAAAACACAAAACTGGTTTTTAGCACTTTTTATGCTTTTTTAAAAATAAATCAGAACCAAAACCTTTCATCGGATGTTTTGGCAAAACAAATCAGAACCCAATACCTCAAGCTAATCAGAACCCAAAACCCAAAACCCAAAACACTAAAAGTGGCCGGTGCACACCCTTATTAAAAATATTAGACAATGTAGCCATTAAACTTAAACATGTTTGCCCACTGTAAAACTTCTTCACCTTACTTAAATTTTACACATATTTTAAGAGAAATTTAAAGTTGGAATATTTATCACAAATTGACGCACTGGTTTACGAACAACTAATACAATTTTGAGCATCTCTCCTGTGGTACATAGCTATTCTGTATTTCCCATTTACAAAGTATAACCGTTTTACAAAGTCAGAAAATTAAATAAAAATTTTATGTATTTTTTTGTCAGGTACAGTAATGTTGTAGACCAATGGTGTAAAATGTAACTTGTGCTGTACTGGTGTTTAGTAACTGGCAGGAATCCCTACTTCAACAAATCAGAGGCATGTGACATTTTTTTTTATTGTAATGATCCCTTGAGTGAAAAATGTTACAGACTATGCTGACGTTTATCAAATGGTAGGAAAAAACCTGCTACAGAAACTTGAGAGCCTGAGAAAAGATTATAGTGATAATTTGCAAACCAAGGATCAAAATGTAACCTGAATTATTATTTCATAAGGAAACCTAGGACATCGATGAAGGGGTATAGCCAGAAAAAATAAAATGTATGGAAATTATCTCCAAATAAAAGGATTAAAACACTGGCTCTTTATTAATCATAAATAATCACCCTTTATAAATAAAATATAATTATGATAATAACAATAATAGCTTATGGTTTGACTGTTCTCCTCCTAATTTGTCCTCGCCTCACCACTTTTTGGAATAATTTACAAAATGATTAAGTACCTCACTGTGCATACTATAGTATTCCACAACAAATAATAATTGTGGCGGGTGTGAGGCAGTTATGTTGGCATTGTGTTAATATAGCGGCCATTGAGACTTTGGATAAGGTGGTTAACAGTTTAAAGAATATGTGTTCAAAATGGGCTCAATTTCTAATTTCAGAGATCTCTCATCATCTAGGTCAAGAAAGTATCCTACACAGATACTTTTTAATTCAGTTTCATAAAATCACAAAATGATTGGCAGGCCACATGCTTACATTGCATCAGGGTTGCTAGAACGTTTAAATTTAAAATACACAAAGTCAAGCGTTTATCTTTGTTCACTGTAGAAAAAAAAAAAATTTCCCCCAGAAAATGTTATTTGTCTAACATGGTTGACCACTATGTTTCTCCAAGAAAGCTATTCAAGCAATGCGTAATAAAATAATCTAGTCCTGTCACTATATATACATAACATCATATCATGCCATTAATTTGCTTTGCAGTGCTGGGCAGTGTGAAAAACAAAGCATACATAAAACATGGACATATAAGGTAGACAAAATAAGTGCATATATTAGAACAAAGAGTTGCAAGGCCCCTGCTCATGAATGCTTAAAATCTAGTGGGAAAAGGGGAGAACTGAGACAAGAGACGCAACTGTGATCATCTGGAATATTTACTAAACTGTGGGTTTGAAAAAGTGGAGATGTTGCCTATAGCAACCATTCAGATTCTAGCTGTCATTGTGTAGAATGTACTAAATAAATGATAACTAAATTCTGATTGGTTGCTATAGGCAACATCTCCACTTTTTCAAACCCGCCGTTTAGAATATATACCACTAGGACTGCAGCAAGTGTGTACAAGTGTGAGTAGAATAAGCTCTAGAAATCTGGTGGGTTTTCAGAAAGTGGTTAAAGATTTAAAGACTGCTGAAGAGTCTGAGCAGGTGTGGTAGGGAATTTCAAAGTTGGCTAACCAGTTCATACATGTGCGGTGGCATTGAAAAGCCCTTAATAGATATGGAGAAATCTGTTTTCACTGGAGATAGGGCTTCTTTCACTTTACTAAATGGAGCCCAAAGTCTTTTGTGGTATGTGCTCCCCCTTTACAATGCACCTTTATTCTACAACATCCACACTGTTATTTAAATGTATGAATGCTGCAGCGTAATAAAGCACAGGTTATTCCTTTTTGCAGCATAAATTATAAAAGGTGTAAAACATATTCATCATCATCACCATTTATTTATATAGCACCACTGATTCCGCAGCGCTGTACAGAGAACTCATTCATATCAGTCCCTGCCTCATTGGAGCTTACAGTCTAAATTTCCTAACATACACACACAGACAGAGAGAGACTAGGATCAATTTTGATAGCAGCCAATTAACCTACTAGTATGTTTTTGGAGTGTGGGAGGAAAGCGGAGCAACCGGAGGAAACCCACGCAAACACGGGGAGAACTTATTATATTCATGTATTGCTTGTTTCCCTGTTCCCTCCCTTACCTAACCTGATTTTTAAATGCCTGATTATTCTTAAACTCTTTGTGGAAGCTTCTGGAATCATGACCATTAGTTTTAATTTCTGCAATAAAATCATTGCTGCCATTTCAACAGATCTGAGCTCTGTTTTTGAACCATGGGAGAAAACTGGAGCACAAAGAGAAAATCCATTGCAAATAATGGGAGAACATAGAATCTCCACACAGATAGTATTATGTACACAGGTAGTACACCGGTAAGACTCCAAATCAAGGCTGCAGCGATGTGAAGCAGAAATACTGTATATTATGATTAGGGATTACATTTATGTGTGGTTTAGGAATTCTTGGTCAGGGGCATTGATATTTAGACCAGCACAATCTGCAATTAATTCAATATATTGCAGTTACATGCACATTTCAACATTGAAACTACCTTTTAACACCCCACATCTACAGTATCTAACAGCTCAGTGTCCTCCCGACCTCATTTCCACACCTCTCACTTACAGATATGTGAAAACCTGCAGGTGCTGCATACTGCATGGGGACTTACTTAGGGTGCCACAGGGCCATCTCTTCCATTGGGCACAATGGGCAGGTGCCCGGGGGCCCTGCATGCCAGGGGGCCCGTCCGAGGCAGCACTGAAGCAAAAAATCCTGCAAAAAACCCGCCAGAAAATACTTGCCTTGCGGTCAGCTGGTGATCCGGCTCCCTCCCTGGTTTCATCCTCCGTGCGGCGCTCGCAGTGCATGTCACGCCCGACATCCATTGCGGAGCGCAGCACGGAGGAGGAGGCCAGAGAGAGAGCCGGTTCGAAAGCTGACCGCAAGGTAAGTATAATAAAAAAGTAAAAAAAACAGCGATATATATATATATATATATATATATATATATATATATATATATATAGGGGCCCCGGAGCACCGCTTTGCCCAGGGGCCCATAATGTTGTTAAGAGGCCCCTGGGGTGCCATAATATAGTGTGGCTCCCCACTCGCTGTTACTGTCCACTTTAGCTCCAGCATCCATGACCAGAGGGTCCTCTAAATACTCAGGTTATTAACACAAGATATGAGTGGAGTGGACGCTAGTTGTGTGCATTGCAATATCAATAAATTGTTTGGTGCCAGACCATGTCATAAAATATAACATACATTTTATTTTAAGCACATTCTCCTCCTGCACATAAGCATAAGGTTTGCAATAGATTACAATATACCACACAAACTCCTCCTATCTTAACAGTTATATGTATAACTTCTCAATATGCCTCCAGCACATTACTTCAGCAAATGTTGATACTCTTAAATTCCTTTTTTTATTCCACATGTACAATTCCTATTTAAGTCCATTATCAATAATGACACAGTTACATACCTGGTGTTGCTGGCTGCAGTAATTCCACACATGCTAAAAACACTAAGCCCTCTCTCACAGATGTCGGACAATGGGCGCACTTCAGAAGTTCAGAAGTTCCTGCAGTCACACCAGCCAGGATTAACAACATGTCCCTATCCAGGGATTCTACTTGTCACTATGCACATCATTCCATTACAGCGACCCATCTACTCAGTGTCCCACTGCTGCTGGCCACATACTTACTTTCACAAATAACATACAAATATCCAGGGACCCTTGATTACTTGAGAATCACACTGTTGCTGTGCAATTAAATGGATGCTAATAGATTGCAAAGGCAGACTTCTTACAGTGTCCTAATAGCCAGAGACTCCTCTTCCTTTCCCAACCACAATTTGTGTTCCTCGCTGTATGGATTTCTTTCCAGAGCAGCCACACTGCCTAGTTGCAGCAAACCCCCCTTACAGTATAGGGGCACTTTCCAAAGTGGCTCCCATACAGGGGATCCTGCTTCGCTCCAAAAGGATAAATAATATAGGTTAGTTGAGTTAATAACTCAAAAAGTATGTATGAATATAGGTTTATAGAAAGGTAACAGTGCAAGTTTATTAACATGACAGTATAATTTCTGGTCTGAAATACAAAGTACATAAAACAGTGCAATCAGCAGAGAACACCATTAAAATGGAAAATAAAATAGAACTGTAGCAATTCAAAATAAACAAAAGAAATATCTAAACAGGTATCCTCATGTGTCCATGAGAGAAAGCGTAGATAATAATGTAGCAAAATGTGCAACTGGTTAATGATAGTCCAGATATAGAGGTACAGGCTTATAGGCAAAACACACTTAAATAGTACCAAATTCCTTAGATGTAGAAATAAGCGATAGTATAAATAACAGGAATCCAAAAGCGTAACCGGACTGGAGTTGTGCAGTTACTGGATCTTGAGGAGATGGCACTTATGGACTTTTCTTACCATTCAGAGTGAGTGCCTTGTTAACAATTAATCCCAAAAGTGATGTATTAGTATGCAGGTATATATAAGCGAAAAATGTTAAGGCAAGCTAAGCATTTGTATTGCCATCAGCTATAAATAGGACCATTGACGCTTAAGAGCTCACTTTGTGGCGGAACCATTAGTAGCTAGTTTAGCATTGTCTTCCAGGGTTTTTTATTTTGCAAAGAATCCCGGGATGTATTACAGATGAAACACCCTTGCTGTAGGTGAGAATAAAGATGGTAATTGAGGGTTTGTGTAGGGGTGTATTTAATTTAGTAAAAATGAAGATTACACTTGTGCTTGTGTTTAATTTACATTTATCTTTGGTGCACTACAGGTCCCAGTGGGCTGTGGGTGCCAAGGCATTTTGGCCTGGCAACCATGGGTATGCTGGTGATTGTAGTACTATAATTATTATTATCGTAGATTTGTAAGGTGCCACAGTGCTTCGCAGTGACGTACACTAGGGAAAACATTACATACATAAAACAGAGACATACAAGGTAGACAAAATAAATGCAGACATGGAAACAAAGGGTATGGATAACCCTGCACATTAGAGAGTTTACAATCTAGTGGAAGTGGGCACAACTGAAACAGGAGGAGCAAATGTGGTTCAGAGTGGAGTTTAGGACAGTTGTGAGGGTGCATTAGTGTGAATAGGGGATAAGGCCACCTCTGAAAAAGAGATTTGAAGGCTGTGGGAAAGTCTGATTGAGTATGGTAGGGAACTCTATAAGTGGGGAGCAGCACAGGAGAAGTCTTGTAGGCGAGAGTGAGAGGTGATTACCAGAGATGAGAAAAGGTGCAGGTCAAAGGTAGATCTAAGAAGGAGGGAGAGTATTTTGATATGAGACTTGAAATGTGTGCAGGGGTAGTGTTGTTGAGGGCCTTGTAGGTAAGGGTAGGTAGTTTGAATTTGATTCTGGAGGACACAGGAAGCCAATGTAGGGATTTGCAAAGTGGTGCAGCAGATGTGGAGTGGTGAGAGGTGAAGATCAGTCTTGCAGCAGCATTTATGATAGATTGAAGTGTGAATACATGGGTGTCAGGAATGCTAGATAGCAGGAGTTTGCAATAGTCAAGACGGGAGATGATGAGAGAATGGATAAGAGTTTTGGTAGCATGTTGAGTAAGAAAAGAACGTATTCTGGCAATGTTTTTAAGGTGGAGTCGACAGGACTGGGAGAGTCTGGATGTGAGGCATAATGCAGAGGGTGAAGTCAAGTATGACACCAAGGCAGTGGGCTTGGGACACTGAGGAAATTGTGGTATTATTGACAGTGACAGAGATTTGAGGGCAGGTGGCGGCTCTGGCAGGAGGGAAGATAATAAGCTCTGCTTTGTACATGTTGAGCTTTAGGTAGCGTTGGGACATTCATATGGAGATAGTAGAAAGACAGTTAGTTACACAAGATAGTACAGAGGGAAAAAAGGAAAAGGCCAAGAACTTTGTGGGACCCCAACAGATAGTAGGAGTGGAGGAGAGGATGTGCCAGAGGTAGAAACACTAAAGGAGTGGTTCGATAGGTAGGTAGTGAACCAGGAAAGAACTGTGTCATGAGGGCCAATGGAGTGAATGATGTGTAGGAGAAGAGGGTGATCAACAGTGTCAAAAGCAGCAGAGAGGTCCAGGAAAATGAGTATGAAGAAATGACCCTTAGACTTTGCAGTAAGTAGATTATTGATCACTTTTGTGAGAGCAGTTTCAGTGGAATGTTGGAGGCGGAAGCCTGATTGCAGAGAGTCGAAAATGGATTGAGATGGGAGAAAGTGAGACAGGTGTTTGTACACTAATTGCTGAAGTAGTTTGGAGGCAAAGGGGAGGAGAGAAACAGGGTGGTAGTTGGAAAGAGAGGTTGAATTGAAAAATAGTTTCTTTAGAATTGGTGGGATGAGCGCATGTTTAAAATGAGGATGGAAATGTGCCAGGGGAGAGAGACAGGTTGAAGAGGTGAGATAGAGGTGGGCATGCAGTGGAGGAGAGGGAGCAGAGAAGTTGGGAGGGAATAAGGTGGATGTGACAGGTTGTAAGGTGAGAGGATGAGATGAATGCAGAGACTTCATCTTCAGTAACTGGAGAGAATGAATTAAGGGTGGATTTGGGAGTGAAGATAAGGGGGTAGTACTACAAGCCCCAGGATGTCCAAACACTGAATGTCAGTCTGGCCAAGCTGGCAATTGTAGTGCACCTGGGACAAATCTTCAAAATTATGCAATTAATATTACCCCACACCCATCGCCCAGAGGTGTGGGAAGAGTCCTAGTGATTTCAGCATAGGGCTGAGTAACCCTGGGGGTCCTATTTTTTTTGGGGGGGAGGGGTGCATCTCTTAAGTAATCCTGTCCTGTGCTGACAAGGGCTTGGGTTGTTTGTCATTATGGCAGGGGGGCCCACATTGCGTGATTCCACGCTATAGTGCCACCAGCCCAGGCTGGCAAAGTCTAGTGCTGGTAATGACAAAATGGGGGGCCCCCACACTTTTTGTATCCTTGATTTTGCTGCTCCCAGCCTAGTCTGGCAGCACTAGGGTTGCATAAGCTGTTTGGGTGGGGCCCACACCGTTTTGTTTTTTACATTTTGTGTGTATTTGTTGATTTTTACTGTATTGCCTGTTTAAATGTAATGATTTATGTCAATATTGTTATTGTGCCCTATAAGATGGTAATGCAATAACGTCTACTAATGTAATAATGTAATACTGTATTGTCTGTTTAAATGTGATGATTTAAGTCAACATTGTGACTGCACTCCATTTGATGATACTGTAATAATGTCTGTGCTGCCATATACTGTGTGAGGAAAGTAAACGATTATCATCTAGACAAACTTTACCTCATTTGTCACACTAATAGTGGATGAGTTAATATACTTTTAATCCCCGCTACCTTCATCACAACCTTCATTTTGTTAGAAAATTTTTTGTAGTTAATACCCAGTCAAAAGGGTCAAATGTATTTCAGATATTCTGTTGTGTTCAAAATGTCCCTTCATTATGGACCCTATGAAGCTTAGGACACCATTTCATGACATAAATCAAACACACACTTTTTTAAAAAAAAACACATTTTGTTGTTAATAAAATAACTAAAAGTAAACTTAAATTTACAACTAATTGTCAACTAAATACATAAAGGTGTTAATGTATTTAATGTGTTTTTTCGTATTTTAGAATTTTTGTTTGTTCTTTGTTTATTATCTTTGGTATTTTTTTTTTTAAAATAATATCTGTGGTGGGGAATTTGGAGTTTGGGTGAGAGGGAATGGGGAAATGAGGCTGAAAAGTGGGTCCAGGGCACTATTGTGGTTGTGCTGATGTTGTTAATCTTTTCGTCGGTTGAAAAAAAATTATTGTACATTCGTACTTTCAGTACATTGATAAAGCATATCTTAGCTCTATGGTTGTACTTTGCAGAGCTGGGAAATGTCTGAACAGAGTTCAGAAGTGGTACATTAACTTAAACTCTCTGCAAAGGATCATGTTTGAGTAAACACATTAGTAGTCAGTGGCCTACTACTATTTTGAGGCACATGCAGATTTTTTTATTCGGGGGGGGAGGGGGTTGGAAGTTTGTGGGAATTGCTTAGCATCAAACACATATTATGCCCATAACGTCAGACACCTGTGGAATGCCAAACTTTGCATATGTGTAGGATCGATCACAATCATGAAATCAAGGCTTTCGGAAGACTACACTTTAAAGGTGTAATAAAAAGTTTTCATTAGTCACCTCCTCCTCGGAACCGTCAGGGGATGGCGAATAGGGTAAGGAGAAATCAGAAAAGTGGCCATGTCCTCATCATGGGCCTGAGGGTCCTCCTCGGCCTCCTCTGCATTTTCCTCTGCAGACTCCGCTACTGTTTCCTCTGCGGACTGTAATGGGGGCTCCTCTGCTGGCTCCTCCCTCGTCCTCATAGTTCTTTTATAGAGGTTTAACCAGTGTAGCCCAAGGAGGTATTCTGTTGGAATAAATATGACACATTTGCTGATTTATGACGGTTATCCCTAACTCATACTTACATAGAGACATTCAGATAATGTTAGGTTGCAATGTGAAATATCCAATATAACACATAGATCATCATAGGCCAAATAAACACATCTCTACACCACTTTCAGATGGATTTCACATGGGAAGTTTATATTGTAATCACATAGTGCATCATAAACATCACTATTACATTGCAGGCCTTGTACTTTGTCCAATGAAGGTTATTACTAGCCATATTGCATTTAAATTTTAAATATAAAAGATTGCGATTAATAGAAAACTTGTTCCTACTAATCTCTGTCCTTAAATCTGCCAGGAGCTCGGGCTGTCTTCTCCCTAAGTTGCTTCACCCCCTCTGGAGCAGCACATTAGTATGGCTGCAGTTAAATTGTAACCACAGGTGCCTGCAGACGGCCATATATGCCCTATTTTTGCCCTCATTGAAGATGTTTCCCACTGCCGGTCAATACAAATTTTCCATTATTGCCGTTAGTACTTGCAGTTAACACGATAGCCCTCATGTCTACAAGTGAATAAGACTTTTCAACATGCTGTGGTCTGATTGATTCTCAGTACATTTATGGGTGTAGGCATGCCACTTGCGGATCCCATCAATACCAAATGTAAGATGGCTGACTCATCTGTTAATTATTCCAAATTATCAACCGTATCTAGGCAACGCCTGTCCAGTTATACACAGACAATAGCATGAGAGCGCTCTTGCATGCCCTATATAAAATCTGGAGAGACAAACATTCAGGCCCGCCAATTTTCTAAATTCAAAGCTAATAGAACATGTTTGAAATAGTAAATTTGGATTTGTGATACCTAACTTGGATTTCAATCTGTGTGATATTGGTGAGTACAAGGCCATATGTGATCCACTTTACATGCATTCAAGTACTGTAGCTCATCACTGTCATTTTGATTCTCTTTAGACCAAAATATAACAAATTAAAATCAAGACAGCCACCTCCACCTTGGTGCAAGGAATGTATTGCTTGTGGTAAGTACAAGGCCCTATATGATCCACTTTACAGGCCATTTAAGTATTGTTACTAACATTTGAGACCATGAAAAGATCAAGTCCTTTTGCAGGAAGAGAAATGTTTTTTCCGGTCTCCTGCAAAAACAGGGAATGTGCCCCTGAAAGTGACTTCTTCACCCTTTACCTCTTTTAATTTGTCTAATCCAGCAAAGTAAAATCTATTTTCTCCATGTGAATGCATAATTGGGCTTACAATCAGCAAGAAATTGCTTAAATTTGGGACTGTAAATGCAGGTGCATTCAAACTGAAAAAGTTGGCAGGTATATTAGAGAATGGCCTGGCGACAAAATCATCCACAATGTGATGGAAAAGCATGTGCCCTACAGCCCTCCACTCCAGGGACATGCCAGTCTCCTATCCAGGAGGAAAGACTGAGTGGTCCCAGATTGGGATGAGTGGGGAGGGGTGGTCTGACAGGCAGAGACTCTTATTCACAGAATCCTAGATGTATAGTGTAAATGTACCATTGAAATGGAGCAGGTCAAGACAGGGCAAGGGAATAACTCCAGGGAGCTGGCACCAACTAGCTCATTTTATGGGTCAACCCAACTCTTCACATGTGGTGCAACATGCCAGGCCAACAGTTGACTCAGCTGAGTGGCATGATAGTATCTGCAGAACAGGGGCAGGCCAAGGCCATCGGACACCGAATCCCCAGGTCTCTCTTTATCCTAGGTTTCTTGTAATTGCAAAAAAAGTTGTTGCAGGTAGCTTGAATGAAGGGGAGTCCAAGGTGGCACAGGGACATGCAAGGCCTGAAACAGATAAATAACTTAGGCAGAACATTCATCTTTGTGGCATTAACTCTGTCTATTCAAGATATAGAGTGTTTCTGCAGGTGGAGGAGGCGATGTTCAATTCTGTGGATGAGAAGGTGAAAATTGGCCTTGTAAAGGTTTTCTTAGGTTTTTGTGATCTTGACCTTGACCCCCTGGTGTGTGAAAGAGTCCATCCACCACTTGAAGTCAAAATTCAATTTGAATAGTGTTTTCAAAGAGTTGGAGAAGTGCAGAGACAAGGCCTCAGATTCGCTGTTGTTAACCTTGTAGCCGCTCCACTGGCCTTTAGGAAATTGACAGTAAAACTAAAATGTTGTGGGTGAGTGCCATGTATGGCCACGAGACCCAGTCAAAGGCCTTCTCCGCATCCAGGGCAATTAAATAAATTAAATAAAAGGTTAATTGAATAAATGCTATATATATTGTCATATGCTTGTCTGGGCGTGACAAATCCCACCTGGTCCGTGTGAATCAAACCAGGTAGGATAAGATTCAGTCTGTTGGCCAAAACCAGAACAAAAATTTTTAGAGCAGTCTTCAAAAGGGTGATTTGGCAGAAATTAGAGCAAATAGTATGGCCTTTTCCCAGTTTGGGGATAAAGCTATGTTAACTTTCTGGGTGGAAGTGCTCGCCATCAAGGATTCAATTGAACCGGCAACAAAGGTGGGTGATTATACTGCGCACAAAGGACTTATAATACAACATCAGGTAACCAAAATGCCCCAGGACTTTGTATGGCTTTTAGGATACAATAGTGTTTTCAATTTCTTTGTTGGTGATTTCACTGTTCATCTTCACAGCATAGGAAATTTAGAGAGTCTACTCACGGATAAATAGTGGCAGATGTCAGGAACGGGTCACTCCAGTTTGGAATAGCTGCATAAATTTTGTAAAATGCCTCATAGTAATTCTTGAATATATCATGCACTGCAACCTGATAGTATTGAGGGGTGCCAGTAGAATCTTCTATAGAGGGAATGGCCTGAGAGGATCAATGGGCTTTTAGCTTACTGGCCAAAAAGGCTCTATTACTTTTTTCATAATAGTTTTGGTTAAGGCAGTGCAAGGACTTGTCTTTCTTTTGAGCTAAGATGTTGTTGAGCTCACTCCTAATGGTCACTAGTTTGCGGTAGTTCGATTCAATGGTGTGCTGCCTATAGAAGTCTTCAAGATGCTGCAGTAAAATGGCCTAGGAGTTGTTTTTCTTCTTTAATATGATGAGAGGCGTATCTAATATTAGTGCCCTGTATAACAGACTTGTCAACTTCCCAAACCAGAGGAGAGCGAGAGTGAGCCTGGAGGCTGTTGGAAAAATAGTGAGACCCTCCATAATCTTTGTTTGAAATTGGGAAATCAGTAGGAAAATTTCATTGAGCCACCATGGAGATCATCCCACGGGACCTCCAGTAGACTAAAATGTGAAACAAACACAGTATGGTCTGACCAGAGATTAGGAAGCATTGTAGATTGAAGCAATTGGCGTGAGAGGAGGTTACACTCCATCAACATATCTATTCTCAAATAGGCTTTGTGCAGGCAGGAAAAGAAGATAAATTTGCATGTGGTAGGACTGTGAGCATGTCAGGTGTCAAAAATCCAAGCCTCCTTCATGTGCTTATTGAGGGTTTTGTTGTTAGCCTGGGAGTAAGAATTTGAAGTGGCATGGGACCTGTCTAGATTATAATTGAGTACTCGGTCTCCAGGTTGCCAGGAGCCAGGAGCTGCGGACTCTTAGGAGTTTGTATAATGTAATCCAGGGGCGGATCTACCAATTGCCGCTTTAAAACCGGCAATCTCACTATGTTCATTGTAACTGACGTCATTCAAGCTGGAGACATTTTTAGAAAGTCACAATTGACATCTGATGGCAATTAAGCGTGGGGGGAATGTTGTATGTCTGCTGTATGGTAAGTGCCTATTTCCTCCTTGACAGCCTTATACTAATCAAAATTTTTACAATGTGCTAACTGTTGTCGGCATTCTTGCAGCTGAATTAATGACTACCACTAGCTTCAAGGATCTCTGCCCTGCACCCACTCAGGGAACTAGAGTGTGGAGTGTTCCGCTAGAGACTCGGCCATAGTACGCACTCAATGGATGAAGTGGGGTGGAGCTGTAATGGCGTCCTGGATCGATGTGCCTTAGGGCAAAAGCTACTGAGCCCCAGGGATAATCATGTCTAGCAGATGCTCTGCTTCAGGAGGGAACATAGAAGACCCTGATAGGTGTCGGTGACCTGCACCCCGGAGCGACCCTTCATCCTGTGTGGCCGCTTGTAGTCACTGCCATACCCCAAGTAGTATTGTCGGGAAGTGAAGACAGACACTGCACCGGTCAGTGTGGTATTGGAAGGAGTGGTGGGTACAGGAGAGGAGGCCAGATAAAGGCAGGTAAGGGAGCATAGGTGAAACCATGTGATGGTATACAGGTCATGAGCGAGATAGTCAGCCTGATGTCCTACCCACAGGTTCTGGAAGTTTCAGGGATGAAGAAGGAAAGTAAGTGAGGAGAAATAAGGTATGGGGGATCACCTATATCAGTTGGCAAAGGGTCTTGCAGTGGGAACTCACGTAGCAGACTTCTTGCCTGAATGGCTGATTGGCCACACCCAGTGTCTTTTTAAATGTAACTTTTGAACAAGGCATTTAAAAAAACAAATCGAACAAATATACATTACAAAAGCCTTGATTAATGTTTTTGTTTAATTAATAATAGAGTGGTGAATAAATTTGCTGAAAATTTAACTATTACTCTAAAAATCATTAACTGGCAAGCAGAGGGAACCACTGGTGTTCCACTCATCTCTATACTTGAAAGATTTTCAAACAAGGGATAAGAAGCTTTAGACAGACAAGAAAGGGTTTGACTTTGCATAGTTTTTAAGATAGTTAATCCAAGATTAGTTGCTCGCAGACAAATTTGTTACTGAAAAGATGGGATTTTCCATAGCATTATATTCTTATAGATTTACTGTGAATACACAGTCTTGGAAATTATGTTTAAAGTTCACTTTTCCATAACAAAGTATGCAATACAACCCCATTTGTCTATTTTTGTTTTCATACAAATATCAGTTCATACATACCACAAGGCACACATGTAGTTACAGCAGATTTATTTTATTTCTCACTAGTTTTCAATCCATTTATCATGCAGTTATCAAAATGTATGGAAACCTTATGTAAAACTGCCAAAATACCTAATGCCAAAATGCATCATACAAAGCTCCAGCCATTGCAAGAAATGAGCAGATGGTTCGAGTGGTAAATCTGTATCCTTTGCATTGATCTTTCCATGTTTAGACCAAGGCCACTAAGGGAACTAAGGCCACTGTATTGGGTGCAGACCCTATGGGACACGTAGGTAAGGGGTACCAAAAAATGACAATCCACCACATTGGCGCTAAGAGTATTCAGCAGCAGGGCTACATTATTTCCATCATTGTGGTGGCCATTTTATCCAATGAGCACCATCAAGTAAATATTTTATTAGGTACTTGGGGGTCCGTTTCATTCACTGAGTGCCAACAAGTATTTACATCATTATTGAGCAACACAAACATTGGCATCTCTATGTTTAACATTATGAGCACTTTTACCTTTTGGTATTTGCATTGCATTGATGTCCCCATTTCTGCCTCTAGTGTACATAGCAATGCTTCTCATGTGCCATTTAATGTTTCCAATGTGCCAGTTACTGCCTCTGACGTGCCTGTGTTTATTTTGCATTATTAAAAGAGAATTTATGTAATCTGCCAGAGTAAAGCATAAAACACACCTGCATTTGCTAAAACTACATCTGCATTTTTGTGCAGCTTACTCTTCTATCACCTGGTTCTTACAGTCCTGGAGCTGGTCCCTACATTTTTGTGGCCTTTACTTTCTAAGGCACCCAATATGCACACAAAATACATTTGAAAGTTAATGGCCCTCATGTTCAAAATCTTTGGGTACATTAAATTATTCAGTTCCACAAACAGAGAACATTGTGAAGATAACGCTTTCCTTCCTGTTTTGTTTTCTTACCCTAGTTGTGGCAGTGATCAAGTTTCCTGGACTATGGAAGCTGGTGCAGGAGCTGGGGCAGAGCAGTGCAGTTTCCGTCTCTTGAAATACCTGGGCAAATTGCACTATGCTATAAAATCATCAGCACACTGTGGTGACCCCATAAAAGTGAGATAAAGTAGTCTTGCTGAAATAGCTATACTGTATATCAACAATAAGTTAATTATTTTTTACTGTGAAAATGGCAAGATCCTCCTATTTCACGACGTTTGGTGACTTAAATATTATTTTGGAAGTACGGGAACAGGGTCAAAGGTCAAATAAAATGGACGACCCTTGATGGAAATAGAAAATGTGTATTGTTGTAAAATAATGACTTTTTTTTGAGTGTTTTAACCTGACACAACCAATATCCATACATTTTAAACATGCACATAATAACAGGTTTCTTATAAATCATACCTTTACTCTATAATCTTTCCTCAAATTAATGTTCAATATTGTTTCGGTCATTTAAAACTAGATACATAAAAATAAAATAAGGAATACAACATTTGATTGGGTACTTTAATGATTTTATTGTCATATATGGGAAATTTACAAACATGAAATACCTAATAAGATATATATAGTTTTAAGTCAATAATGGCTGTCAGTGTATCAGGAATTGACCAGTAAAACAATATGTGTAACTGAAGATACAGTGGTAGCAACTGGAACTAATCTTAGTAATTAAAGTAAAGCTCACCTGATATGGCCAATTAACCTTCTGGTTACAACATAATGAATGTCTCGTTGGAAGTATTTAAGTTCTTTGTAACAATATCTAACCAATGTCATGAATATTTAATGTTCTGTGTCAGCCAAAGAACTTCCATAGCCGTGCAAATATCGTGAGGGATCAAGCACATTAAGAATACTGTACAGTAAAGTAATATGGAGAGCTAATTGCTCCATGTATCATTTCTCCTCCGGACAATTAATGTAATAGTGAATGAAATATGATAGCATTTTATAAATTAGGAAATCTATGTTTCACTCCTGGTTTAAACAATAATGTTGTTTAAAAAGACATTTTTAAAGGTAAAAAGTTTAAAGGTAAAAAAAAATGTTTATAATGTAAATTTGTTCAAATTGTTGATGTTATGTGATATTTTTCCATAGATTTTTTTTTACATTGGTTCTAATGCAAAGATGGAATTTACTTATTGTTAGCTATAACTAGCTGCAGTTATATTCAATGCTAACCTGGTCTAATAAGAATAGGCACAACAATGCAGCTTTGTGAAGAGGATATGTTCTTGTTCTCTGGTATTGCCATTGCCAGTTGAAGATGAATGAAGACCAACTATTTACATACGAATACCCCCTGGGTCAAATAATACAGGTAAGCATGCAAGATTGCTTCATGTATTTCTATACTAATTAATACAGTTCTACCTTGATATTGGCTTTGGTGGTTATTATAATTCCATATTAACAAACTTCATGGGGTAAATGTATTAACATGCGGGTTCTTCAACACCCGCGAGTTTCAGCCTTTACAATGCAGCGCCACTTTAAATTTAATCGCCGAAGACGCTGAACTCGCGGGTGTTGAAGAACACGCATGTTAATACATTTACCCCCATGTGTTTCACAAATGTATTTCATGCCTCAAAAAAGGCCAAAAATTAAATGAATTGTACATTATCCAGAATTCGTTTGCTGGTTTTTATCTGTCTTCAGGCACAGTAGGAGGGGGATTTCTAGATAGTATTATTAAATGTACTTCTTGGTAATCTACTATTTGAGGATGAAATAATACACTTGAAGTTGTTGTATATCCATAATGAAAAATTAGTAATATATATACTGTGATAATACACAACCATATGTTTAGTTTTATTTTTAAAAATACACTTTGCAACCAGTATTCTTCAGTGTGAAGAAATACATTTTTTATTGTTAATTAGTTAACAATGCAGCATACAAGGAAATAAATTTGTGACAACTTTGACAAGTTTAACCTGCCACTGAACAGACTAGGCCAGTGGTTCCCAAACTTTTGCAGTTCGCGGCACCCTTAGTGTCTCCAAATTTTTTCAAGGCACCCCTCCAAAATAATTACTGAGCAGTCCTGTTTTGGAAGTAGTTGGGTCAAAAACTTGTGATAAGTATTTAGGTCACGACAGAAATACTTATTTAGTTGTATGCAAAAATGCCCCTCTGAATCCAGACACTCTGCCCCCCCCTGCATCCAGACACTCTGCCCCCTCTGCATCCAGACACTTTGCCCCCTCTGCATCCAGGCACACTGCCCCCTCTGCATCCAGGCACACTGCCCTCTCTCACGTTGCCCCCTCTGTCACGCTGCCCCCCTCCTCTGCCCTCTGTCCCCCTCCTCTGCTCTCTGTCCCCCTCCTCCTCCTCCTCTGCTCTCTGTCCCCCTCCTCTGCCATCTGTCCACCTCCCCTGCTCTCTGTCCCCCTCCTCCTCTGCTCTCTGTCCCCCTCCTCTGCTCTCTGTCCCCCACCTCTGCCATCTGTCCTCCTCCTCCTCTGCTCTCTATCATCCTCCTCCTCTGCTCTCTGTCCTCCTCCTCCTCTGCCCTCTGTCCACCTCCTCTGCCATCTGTCCCCCTCCTCTGTTCTCTTTCCCCCTCCTCTGCCATCTGTCCACCTCCTCTGCTCTCTGTCCCCCTCCTCCTCCTCCTCTGTTCTCTGCCCCCCTCCTCTGCCATCTGTCCACCTCCTCTGCTCTCTGTCCTCCTCCTCCTCTGCTCTCTGTCCCCCTCCTCTGCCATCTGTCCTCCTCCTCCTCTGCTCTCTGTCCTCCTCCTCCTCTGCTCTCTGTTCTCCTCCTCCTCCTCTGCCCTCTGTCCTCCTCCTCTGCCATCTGTCCCCCTCCACTGCCATCTGTCCTCCTCCTCCTCTGCTCTCTGTCCTCCTCCTCCTCTGCTCTCTGTCCTCCTCCTCTTCTGCCATCTGTCCCCCTCCTCTGCTCTCTGTCCCCCTCCTCTGCCATCTGTCCCCCTCCTCTGCCATCTGTCCCCCTCCTCTGCTCTCTGTCCCCCTCCTCCTCCTCCTCCTCTGCTCTCTGTCCCCCTCCTCTGCCATCTGTCCTCCTCCTCCTCTGCTCCCTGTCCTCCTCCTCTTCTGCTCTCTGTCCTCCTCCTCCTCTGCCCTCTGTCCTCCTCCTCCTCCTCTGCCCTCTGTCCTCCTCCTCTGCCATCTGTCCCCCTCCTCTGCCATCTGTCCTCCTCCTCCTCTGCTCTCTGTCCTCCTCCTCCTCTGTTCTCTGTCCTCCTCCTCCTCTGCCATCTGTCCCCCTCCTCTGCCCTCTGTCCCCCTCCTCTGCCCTCTGTCCCCCTCCTCTGCTCTCTGTCCCCCTCCTCTGCCATCTGTCCCCCTCCTCTGCTCTCTGTCCCCCTCCTCCTCCTCCTCTGCTCTCTGTCCCCCTCCTCTGCTCTCCTCCTCTGCTACAATCCCTCTTGCTCTGCCCCGCGCCAGACGCCAGCCCTAAAAAAAAGAAAGAAAACAGAAACTTAACAATCCGCGCGGCGCCGGGACCCAGCAGCCTCCTCTCTCCCGCAGCTGTCACTGACGTCGTTCAGTAACAGCTGCAGGAGAGAGGAGGCTGCTGGGTCCCATCGCCGTTGGGATTGGTAAGTTTCTGTTTTCTTTCTTTTTTTAGGGCTGGCCCGTGGCACCCCAATGAAAGTGCCGTGGCACCCCTGGGAGCCGCGGCGCACAGTTTGGGAACCGCCGTACTAGGCTATGTCTCAAAGCATTTCCACATTCAGCGGCAAAGGATATACTGGGAAATCTGGTAATAACCATATTCAGGCCCCTATAGCAGTATGGGGGTGGTCAATATTTCCATTGCCTCTAAAACATTTGAGATTCATCAGAGCCTCAACCTGTTGAATTTCTAAAAGGTAATTTAATATTATATAATAATATTATATAATTTTAATTATTATAAATAATAATTTAAACAATATTAAAACATTTTAAAAAGCATATTGAAAATAATCCTTAATTCTATTGGACAAGTGCACACTTTGCATGATTGTCACACAGTCTCGTGAAAATGTGTCTGTTTTTACAGAGCTATACTAACATGTATCCTAGTGTGTATGGATGCAAGACTATATACCAATATCAACATGCATCTTATAATGCAGTCTTACAGTTCTGCAGGTGTCCTTGTCCACAAATGGTCCTTTGATAGGGCTTTATCCTCGTCTTGTTTTATTCTCCGATGATTTATGTTAAAAAATCATAGGTTCATATAAATAAACAAATGACAGAAGAAATATAGTTCCCATTTTTCTCACCGCACAATAACAATTGCACTTATGTATGTAGGTGATGCATGGGCTGTGAATATTGTGACCAGGGACTTTTCCTTATTTTCCTTAAGAGAGCCTCTTGTTGACGGTCTCGTCATGGTGCAGTAATAAAGGGAAATAAAGCCAATGTAAATAATTCACACAAAAACTTTATTTAGCCATATCCGAACTTACATTGCAATAAAAACTCTGCCGCGTATTAATCATCATCATCATTATCATCATTTATTTATATAGTGCCACTGATTCCCCAGCGCTGTACAGAGAACTCATTCACATCAGTCCCTACCCCAATGGAGCTTACAGTCTAAATTCCCTAACATACACACACAGAAAGAGAGAGAGAGACTAGGGTCAATTTAGATAGCAGTAAATTAAACTACTAGTATGTTTTTAGAGTGTGGAGGAAACTGGAGCACCCAGAGGAAACCCACGCAAACACGGGGAGAACATACAAACTCCACACAGATAAGGTCATGGTCGGAAATTGAACTCATGACCCCAGCGCTGTGAGGCAGAAGTGCTAACCACTTAGCCACCGTGCTGCCCATTGCCGAGTCACACGCTTTTGCCTCCCGTTATGTCGTTGTCTCTCTCTCAGGGAGCCGGCGTACCTCATTTCCGGGTTGAGGGACACTGTATTAAAGAGGGAGGGCAACCCTCAAATTGTGGATTTTAGGCAGCAGCTTCCTCAGTTACTGCCAATCCTAGAGTGCCCTACCTTTCTACTATCCATTCGTGAAAATGTGTGAATGTCACACAGACGTATGATCACCGCAGACACCTAAATTAAACCAGACTCCCAGTATTATCTTCCTATTCCTGGATTCACCCCCTTTCTCCCAAACTAAGAATTTGTAAACATTGGTGTGCACTGGTGTCATCAGAGAGGAGCTCTCACAACAGCCTGCTTTGCTTGACAAGGGATCAGTGTGCACCTTGACTCCCAGGGCCATACATCCTTGAAAACCTTTCGAGAGTCATCTGAACTGAGCCCCCACTCTACCCTCTGAAGCAGCAGCAAACCCGTAAAGGAGCCTAGCATTGTCATCAGCAGTGTACTAATTAAATTAAGAGAGGGGAGGGGGAGAGGGTTAGAGGAGGAAAAAGGGGAATGGGCTAGGTAGATCAGGTGTGAAATAGAGGGGGGTCAGGTTATGATGGAGCCAATGGATGAAGGGAGGGTGTAATAGTAGGGATGGCCAAAGGAGATTAGAGAGAGTAAAATTAAGGGAATCCAGAAGTGTACAGTAGAATTGTTTTTTAGAATTCCTCCCACCCACGCCACAGATAGGTATACGTGTTATTGTATCAGGAGTTATTGTTTTCAGTGCAGGCTTTCAGAATTTGGTGTACCAGTTGCCAAGGAAAAGAGAGGGGCCAACTACAAAATTGTCATATATTATAAAGATTTATGAGGAGAAGTTGAGTATATTTTCAGAGAAAATAGTGAAGAGGCTTCAGGAGTAGATAGGGGAGGTGGACAAGGTAGCTTTGAAACAGTTGTAATCATTGCTAGGACTGTTCAATATTGCTGGTACAGTGATCTCCCACCGTAACACTATCTTATTTTGTACAAAAAAATCTGCACACTGGGATCAGAGACCACATCATGATATAGGATAGTGTAAAGAAATGAATGAGGACATAAAGAGATGAATAATTTGGTGACACAGTTCAATGGTACAAGGATTGGACCGATTCCACTAGCAGATGCAGGGAATTTATAGTTGTTCATGATACAGCAATGTTAAAGGGTTTTTGTGCTTATTTGAAATGTGAATGGTGTACAGCGTATGACCTCAAGACTGGGTAAAGATTACTATTGGCCAAGATAAGGACATCCATATTTGTATGGAATGTAATTAGACTCCATGGGAATCCTTTAAATATAGTTTCAGATAGAGGCTCCCGGTTTGTCTTCACATTTTAAAAAGAGTTTTGCATTAAGTTTGGTATTGGCTTGTCATTTCCTTGGCTTATTACCCCCAATCAAATGGGCAGTTGGAACCAATCAGACTTTTGAACAATATTTGTGGCTTTTTTGTTTCAAGATACTGGGCGGTGTTCTTGCTATGGGCTGAGTTTGTTCGAAACAATAGGGCACATTTCTATTCCAAGGTTTTGTTATGAGCCACGGCGGTATCCCAAGCCACCACAGCCCATTGTCTACATGTGGGCCGCGTCCCAGCCATCACTATGATGAGTGGGTTGTCAGTTCCTCTTTGTTCTGGCCATCATCCAGGCAAAGGCTAAGACGCTCTGTCAGTGAGCGCCATGTCCTGGCATGAAAGGCAGCCAGGCGCGTGCGCAGATGCAATATATTAATTATCTTATTCCTGAGGGTACAGGAGGTGATTCATTGATTAATTGTATTAGCCCCTTGGAACGATAGAAGGAGGGATAAGTCTGACCTGCTGATTGGCTACCACTAGTATATAAGGCAGGGAGGGCTTAGCCTTCCTGCTGGTTATAACTTCTGTCATCACACTTGCTGACCTGCTCCATATCCCTGTGAATACCTCTAATCTGATCGATGCCTGTTGTGACCTCAGCTTGCTTTGGACCCTGTTAGGGGAATTTAGAAAGCTTCAATGGAGCAGGGACTGATGCGAGTGAGTTCTCTGTACAGTGCTGCGGAATTAGTGGTGCTTAATAAATAGCTGCTGGTGATGATGATAGAATGTGTCCTTCTTATAGCAGAAATATCCAACTATAAGACAACCTTCTGCTACACTGGGACCTAGATAAGTCCATTTATGACTTCCGTAGTTATTAACCCAGTTGCTTTACAATTACAAATACTTTCCTCCATGAGATTACCTAGAACATTCCATGTTTAGACAAGTGATTAGATCCAGTTTGATAGATCCCAGCAGATGCCAGCCCCATAGCAGCTTCTACCCCTGCTATCCAGACCCATGGTCATAATACATGTCATAAATTATCATTATTCTGATAAATACTGAGGTACTCCAGCTTCAGTAGGTTTTTGACCACTTGCCAAATGCATACTGACATAATACGGTGGCGTGACAGACTTTTTAACATACACTGTGAATTGTTATGGGCACCTCAGTTGTGGTACATAACGCTAGAGATAAGCAAACTTTTCGGAACTGTTCTAAGAAATATTTGCCATATTGATCAATTGGCGCAGAAATTTTGCATATATCCTAAGAGGAAAACCTGGAGATGCAGCCTACTCAAAATAGTACATGTCTCCAGATGATGTACTTTACTTACGTGCGCATGCCCATACAGCAAGTAACTTGGGCATGATGGAACTTCTGTCTCTCAAGACGCAGGATGAAGCAAGTTCAGCTTATATTGGGCAAAACTGGATATTGCATGCACAGTTAAAACAAAAAAAGTTTTTGCGAGCCGCAGTTGGACTTACGTACAACTCTAAATCAGGCTCACAGTGCAAATGGTAAACCAAAAGCGGAATATGCTCAGTTCATAAAGTAGATATTTTAGAATACATAAATAAAAAATAATAAATATATGTTATGTTATACACAATTAACAAATAATAAGCTATGGGTTAAAAAAAAGGCCCAGAATGGTTTAAAAACCACATACTTGATCTCTTGGATTTTCATTCGGCCTAATACTCCCCACTGCTCAAAGTCTATTAGATGTAATGCAAAATTAATAGTTCTTGGGCTATAATAGTTAATACTCTTGACTTTTCTGCTACTATTGCAGTTTAAACAGTATGTTTATGCACTGCAATGTATTTAATAGTGTAATTGGAAAAAAAGCTTTTTCTGCTGAAGTACTTCAATAAATTGAAAAATACAATCCGATGAGTGATTGTGCTACTATGCAGCTTGTAGAGCACTTACTAATCATTTTTGAAAATAGATCATCAACATCCATCTTATGAAATGTTACACATTGTTTTTTTTATGGAGCATACAAGAGAGGGTAGCTATGAAATAGTACAGAGCATCAAGTGTCCAGGTATTCAATCAAATAAAGAAAATGCCAGGTCAATGCCCTGATCTATTATAGACATAAAAAGCACAAAGTTGTAATGATTAAAACAGTCACTGTGCCCTAACTGTATGACTTTACAACTCAATAAGGCACAATTAGTGTAGCAGAATGAAATTACTTCTTGTGTATACAGATCACAGTCATTGTATTTCTCCATCTTCAGTTCAGCATGGAGCAAGTGTGTTGCCAAACAACATGGCTCAATTTGAAATTCAGTCCATATAACTGGACTGTCCTTGGCTAGGTTAAATACAAAGGAGTCACTGTGTTTCAAGTACAGTAGATCACGTGGATTCTAAATATGGATCTCTAACTGTATTACAATAAACTTGTATTCAATTCAATTTGAAATGTTGATCACTGTGTGAATAAAGCCTAACATGACTATGTAGGGATATAGAATAGTTTATAAAATGTAATGGATAACTCAGACAAGACACTAGTCATCTATAAAAAACTGTATACATGTTAGAAATGTTCATTGACTCCCGTGTCTGGTTTTGGATCTGGACTAACTTTGTGTTTTGATTTGGTTTTGGCAAAACCGCCCTCAAGTGTTTTGGTTTTGGTTTTAGTTTTGGACCTGTATTTTTTAGAAAAAAATACTAAAATATGCTAAAATCACATAATTTTGCTCTTTATTTGTTCCTACATTATTATTAACCTCAATAACACTAATCTAAAGTAATTTGTATTCAATTTTGACCACCTCACAGGTCACAATATTATTTTCATACACTTTTAAACAAGACTGCAGATTTAGAAGACCCAGCCTGCCAGACCTTTTATTTGTATTTCAGCAATGACAATTAGCAATGGAGCAATGGAGCTCTTCTCTTTGTGTGTTACCTATATAACACAGTACAATATGACAGCATATTTACACCAGGCCTGCCAGTCCTAGTATTTGTATTTCAGCAATGACAATTAGCAATGGAGCAAATAAGCTCTCCTCTTTGTGTGTTAGCTATATAACAATGTACATTATGGGACTGCAGATTTACAGCAAGCCTGCCAGACCTATTATTAATTCTATTTCAGGAATGACAATTAGCAATGGAGCTCTCCTAAATGTCACTGTAGACTTTGAAGAACACTCCTACCCCCTCGTTTTTTTATTCTACCTATGACACTGCCCAACTGCTCTACAAACTGTGCTACCCCTTCTGTGTCCCTCTCTGAAATGGCACTAGATCGCCGTGGAGGGCGGTACTTATAGAATCCAAAAGTCACGAGATCCGAGATCCTACGACGTAACGATGACGCTTTGCCTTGTTTTCAATTCCGAAAGCACGCGAAAGTACCGAGCCGGCTCGGTACTCAGATCTGCTAAGTTCGGGTGTGCTCGGTTCTCAGGGAACCGAGCCTGAGCATCTCTAATACATATGGGGGTATATTTACTTAACTGTAGGCTTGAAAAAGTGGAGATATTCCCTATAGCAACCAGTCAGATTCTAATTATCATATGGTAGAATGTACTACAGGGCTGTCATCAGAAACTGTGGGGTCCAGTACTAATTAATCTGGCAGCCCCCCCCTCCCCATACATGTGCCCAACTCCCTCTTCGCTATAAATGCGCCCCCTATCCCTCATCACAGTACATTTCCCCCACTCCCTCATCACAGTAAATGTTCCCCTCCCCCCCAAAGTAAATGTTCCCCTCTCCCCCCAATCACAGTAAATGTCCCCCTCTCCCCTCCCTGCATTCACAGTTAATGCCTCCATCTCCCCCCCAAATCACAGTTAAGGTCCCCCTCCCCCTCCACAGTTAATGTCCGCCTCTCCCCCCCAATCACAGTTAATGTCCCCCTCTCCCCCCCAATCACAGGTAAGGTCCCCCTTCCCTCCCAATCACAGTAAATATCCACCTCCCCCCGTCCCCCTCTCCACTCCACAGTTAGGGGTTCCCTCTACACCCAACAGCTAAGGACCCCTCTCCCCCTCCCCACAGTTAATGCCCCCCTCCCTCACCCCCATGGTTAATGTCCCCCTCTCCCCCCCCGGCACAGTTAATGTCCCCCTTTCTATCTGCCCCTCTCCTATAAAATGAATACCTAATTAACTTACCTTCTCCGCCGCGATGCTGCAACTCCAGGACACCGATACAATGGGAGCATGGTGCACAGTGATGACACCACCGCGCCGTGCACCCAGTCTATCAGAGCCTGGGAGGTGGGGCTGCAGCATAGCATAGAAAAAGGGCAGCATGGTCAGTCAGACTGAGAGGCCCGGACAGTCCAGGGAGCACGAACAGACGGAGAGGTCTGTCCGGGCCTCCTAGTCTGTTCGGGCCACTCACAGCAGTACTGGCCGTACCCCCCTGATGGTGGCCCTGATGTGCTAAATAAATGATAACTAAAATCTGATTGGTTGCAATGGGCAACACCACCACTTTCTCAAACCCACAGTTTAGTAAATATACCCCATAAAGTGCTAAAATTATGAACATTTTTTTTTGCTGTTGCAGTACAGGTGACAAGGACTTTTACATGCATATGTGCTTTCAAATCAATTGAATAAATATGTGTGTTTTTATTTTACTGTGATTTTTGTAATGTTGTGAGTTGAATCCTGTAGAGCACTTACTAATCATTATTTCTCATTTTGTCAAGCTCAATCATCAATCAGGAAAAAATGTTTGGGTGTCTCATTGCTTGGGCAGATGCAACTCTATATATTCTCAATTGAACCAAAAACTGTATGTTACAAAAAGATGGGGGTTTTTTTTGCTTTTTTTTTAAACAGTCTACAGTTTGTGAGAAGCTACCCTATTTAATAATAACAATAATGAGAAAGCACATACAGTCCTAAATAATGATCACTGTAATAAACTGTGACAAATCTTGGCTTTTATGCTATATTCTTCAAAATATTAGATCTTTTAGGAATATAATTCTCTGCCTGCTGTGCTCTGAAATAAAACTGCTGCATGTGTAATCAGTGCTACAGATTTCTGAGTGAATGAGACTTATTAAATGTGAATGTATGTGTGCTTGTGTGGAAGTATAACAAGTGTCGGCAGCAAGAGCATTCTCATGGGTTAGAGGGTGGTAGATTCAAAGAAGCTGTCAATTATCGAGACAAAGTGTAGCATGCAGGGTGCAACTAGCCTACAGTTATATTTATTGTGCAGGATACAAATAAGCAAAATGAAATAACAACAAAAACACATCCTAGACCTGTCCAGCCAGGGCAGTTGCTTCCATTATGCAAACTTAGGCGGGTGCCTAGGGTGCAAAAGCTTAGAGTCGTGTAAAACATTCCATTGCCTTAACATTACTTATTCAAAATTAGTAAATTTCCTGCGGCACCTCGACATTAAGCGCTGGCCACTGACATGAAGGAGAGCAGCAGCCATAGTTTTACCTTTGAAGCTATGTCTATAGCTATGTCTGCCCAGCTCCACATTCCCAATTTAATGTGAGCAGAATATGCTGACCACTCTCTCTTGCCTGCTAAGCAGTGTCGGACTGGGGCATGAAGGGCCCACCGGCGGGACTGCAATGCTAGGGGCCCATCATCATCATCATCATCATCAGTTATTTATATAGCGCCAACATATTCCGTAGCGCTTTACAATTGGGGACAAACGTAATAAACTAATAAACAAACTGGGTAAAACAGACAAAGAGGTGAGAAGGCCCTGCTCGCAAGCTTACAATCTATGGGACAATGGGAGATTGACACATGAGGTTAAGTATACATTTTGCATCTTGGCCCAGCCAGACTGCAAAGGTAGGGTGACTCATAAGCTAAATGATCCTGTCACACAATAATGTTGGTCCGGGGGTAGTTGTCTTGTGTGAAATTGTGTAACAGGCTAAAGGTAGTGAGGTTAAGATGGTGGTTGAGGAATATTATACGCTTGTCTGAATAGGTAGGTTTTCAGAGAACGCTTGAAAGTTTGTAGAACAGAGGAGAGTCTTATTGTGCGAGGGAGAGAGTTCCATAGAGTGGGTGCAGCCCGAAAAAAGTCCTGTAACCGGGAATGGGAGGATGTAATGAGGGTGGATGAGAGACGCAGATCTTTTGCAGAACGGAGTTGCCGAGTTGGGAGATATTTTGAGACAAGAGAGGAGATGTATGTTGGTGCAGCCTTGTTGATGGCCTTGTAGGTTAGTAAAAGTATTTTATATTGGATTCGGTAGAAGACAGGCAGCCAGTGTAGAGACATACAGAGTGATTCAACAGAGGAATAGCTATTTGCAAGAAAAATCAGTCTTGCCGAAGCATGCAAAATAGATTTTAGGGGTTTGAGTCTGTTTTTGGGAAGACCAGTAAGGAGGGAATTGCAATAGTCAATGCGGGAGATGATTAGTGCATGAATTAAGGTTTTAGCAGTGTCTTGTGTGAGATATGTGCGGATTCTGGAAATGTTCTTTAGATGTATGTAACATGATTTAGATATAGAGTCAATGTGGGGAACAAAGGATAGGCGTGAATCAAGGATTACACCTAGGCAGCGAGCTTGTGGGGTGGGATTTATGGTCATGTTATCAACAGAGATAGAAATGTCAGGTATGCTCTTGTTGGCGGGTGGGAATATTATTAACTCTGTTTTAGAAAGATTAAGTTTGAGTTGACGAGAGGACATCCAAGATGAAATGGCAGAAAGACAGTCAGTTACACGGGACAACACAGATGTCGAGATATCAGGAGAGGATAGATAGATTTGGGTATCATCCGCATAGAGATGATACTGAAAGCCAAAGGAACTTATTAGATTTCCAAGAGAAGCGGTATAGATAGAGAACAGCAGAGGACCTAGCACCGAGCCTTGTGGTACTCCAACTGATAGGGGAAGCGGAGCAGATGTGGCTCCAGAGAAATTAACAGTGAAAGAGCGATTAGAGAGGTAAGATGAGAACCAGGATAGAACTGTGTCTTGAAGACCTAGGGATTGCAGCGTTTGTATGAGAAGAGAGTGGTCAACTGTGTCAAATGCAGCCGAGAGATCAAGGAGAATTAGGAGAGAGTAATGGCGTTCAGTCTTAGCAGTGATCAGATCATTAACAACCTTGGTCAGCGCAGTCTCTGTGGAGTGTTGAGAACGAAAGCCTGACTGAAGAGGATCCAACAGGTTGTTTGCGGAAAGAAAGCGTGTGAGGCGAGTGTAGGCAAGTCTCTCTAGAAGCTTGGAGGGGCAAGGGAGCTGAGAGATGGGACGGTAATTTGAGAGAGAGTTTGGGTCGGAGTTTTGTTTTTTTAGAATAGGAGTAATCACTGCATGCTTGTATAGTGATGGAAAGATGCCAGTAGAGAGTGAGAGATTACAGATTTGAGTTAGAGGTGAAATGAGCACAGAAGACAGGGATCTACCAATTTGCGAGGGAATAGGATCAAGAGGACAGGAGGTAGAGTAGGAAGATAAGAAGAGCGTAGAAATTTCCTCTTCATTTGTGGGGTCAAATGAAGAGAGGGTGTCAGAGGGTAGTGGGAAGGAAATGAGCTGATGGCTTGTTGAGGAAGAGGATACCATTTCTAGTCTGATCTTATCAATCTTGTCCTTGAAGTAGGTAGCAAGATCCTGAGCACTGATAGTAGATGGAGGGTTCGGGGTGGGAGGATTGAGAAGATGATTAAATGTATTGAAAAGGCGTTTGGGGTTAGAAGCCTGAGCATAGATAAGAGATTGAAAGTATGTTTGTTTTGCAGTGTCCAGAGCATTTCGATAGGAGTGGTAGACAGAAGTATATGTGAAGAAGTCATTAGAGCTTCGAGATTTACGCCAGTGACGTTCTGCTTTACGGGACAGTTTTTGAAGATTTCGTGTTGCTTTGGTGTGCCACGGTTGACATCGAAGTCGACGTGTAGTATGAAGTGTCGCTGGAGCCACTTGATCAAGGGCCGTTGCTAAGGTTAGGTGAAAATGAGGTACTGCCATCTCAGGGGATGAGAATGTAGAGATAGGGGAGAGAAGGTGTTGGAGAGAGGTGGAAAACTGTTGAAGATTAATAGAATTCAGATTTCTACGAGTATGAGGAGGCTTGGTTGAGTTAGACAGTAGAGAGGTTAGAGCAGTGGGGGTGAGAGTGTAGCTGATAAGGTGATGATCCGAGAGGGGGAAGGGTGTATTAATAAAGTTAGAAACTGAGCATAGTCTAGAGAAAACAAGATCAAGGCAGTGGCCATCCTTATGAGTAGATGATTCAATCCACTGGGAGAGGTCAAGTGAGGATGTTAGAGAGAGTAGTTTGGAAGCAGCTTTGGAAGGTGGGTTATCAATGGGGATGTTGAAGTCACCCATGATGATGGTGGGGATGTCTGAAGATAAGAAGTGAGGGAGCCATGCAGAGAAATCCTCAATAAATTGTTGGTGTGCTCCAGGGGGACGATAGATCACCGCAACACGTAGGGAGAATGGATTAAAAATGCGAATAGCATGTACTTCAAAAGATGTGAACGTGAGTGATGGGACATTTGGTAGAACTGTGTATGTGCACTGTGGGGAGAGAAGTAGTCCAACCCCACCTCCTTGTCTGCCTTCAGGTCTGGAGGTGTGGGTGAGATGGAGGCCACCATGTGAAAGTGCTGCAGGTGAGGCAGTGTCTGATTGCATGAGCCATGTTTCTGTTATTGCCAGAAGGTTGAGGTTTTTTGAGAGGAAGAGATCATGAACGGAGGTAAGTTTGTTACAAACAGATCGTGCATTCCAAAGGGCACATTTAAAGGACTTGGGAAGAGAGGGTAGACAGGTGATGTGTTTGAGGTTTGCTATAGAACGGTAGTGTTCTGATGTATGTGTGTGTGAGGAGTGTGGGGGACCTGGATTAGGTGATATATCACCAGCTAATAGAAGCAGAGTGAGCGAAAGATAGGCAAGGGGATTGTAAGATGTGTGGCCTTTTATTTTCTGGCGACAGGTGGAGGCTGTACTTGTTAGAGATAATAAATAGGACAACAGTTCATGGGTGTTAAATAGAGGTGAGTGGAGTAATGCAGGTGCAATATGAACAAATTTGTGTGTTGGTGGAGGGGTGAAAGATGACACAGTCCTAAAGATCATGCCATGAAAGGAGACTAAGAAAAGCAATTTGTGAAACATTGTGATAAAAGGGGTAAAAGCAAAAAGCAAGGGTATTTTAAGAATTACCTCTTAGCAGTATTCCATATAAATAGACAAGTAGTGCTGAAATAGGCTGTGGCAGATGTTGCTTATTGCTGGGAGTAAAAGCAAGTCAAATGTAGTCCAATGTTTGTCCAACTGTGTTGTCTAACTGTGCATTTTCGTCCACTTTGTGAGAAAATCCCACTTAGTGCAGAAATCACACACGTCTAACCCCACATACGTCTCCCCATAGAATGAAACTAAGATGTAGTCAGTCTAATTTAGGAATACACTACAGATGTGCTAATTGGTCAGCTAATCAAAGGAAAAGAAAACATTTGTGGGAAAGGATAGAGGAGGCCAGATACCTATCATAAATTAGGCAGCAATAAAAGACTGTGCCAACCTACGTTTAAACAGATAACAGCTTCCTATAACATACTTAAACACAGATTGCAGGGATGAAATTCACAGAATAATGATCAGAGTAGTAGTAGCAGCATGGATGAACATACTTAAACACAGATTGCAGGGATGAAATTCACAGAATAATGATCAGAGTAGTAGTAGCAGCATGGATGAACATACTTAAACACAGATTGCAGGGATGAAATTCACAGAATAATGATCAGAGTAGTAGTAGCAGCATGGATGAACATACTTAAACACAGATTGCAGGGATGAAATTCACAGAATAATGATCAGAGTAGTAGTAGCAGCATGGATGAACATACTTAAACACAGATTGCAGGGATGAAATTCACAGAATAATGATCAGAGTAGTAGTAGCAGCATGGATGAACATACTTAAACACAGATTGCAGGGATGAAATTCACAGAATAATGATCAGAGTAGTAGTAGCAGCATGGATGAACATACTTAAACACAGATTGCAGGGATGAAATTCACAGAATAATGATCAGAGTAGTAGTAGCAGCATGGATGAACATACTTAAACACAGATTGCAGGGATGAAATTCACAGAATAATGATCAGAGTAGTAGTAGCAGCATGGATGAACATACTTAAACACAGATTGCAGGGATGAAATTCACAGAATAATGATCAGAGTAGTAGTAGCAGCATGGATGAACATACTTAAACACAGATTGCAGGGATGAAATTCACAGAATAATGATCAGAGTAGTAGTAGCAGCATGGATGAACATACTTAAACACAGATTGCAGGGATGAAATTCACAGAATAATGATCAGAGTAGTAGTAGCAGCATGGATGAACATACTTAAACACAGATTGCAGGGATGAAATTCACAGAATAATGATCAGAGTAGTAGTAGCAGCATGGATGAACATACTTAAACACAGATTGCAGGGATGAAATTCACAGAATAATGATCAGAGTAGTAGTAGCAGCATGGATGAACATACTTAAACACAGATTGCAGGGATGAAATTCACAGAATAATGATCAGAGTAGTAGTAGCAGCATGGATGAACATACCTGAAGATGAAAAGAGAAGAGAAAGATGAGGATTAGTTGCTGTGTTGTCTAACTGTGCATTTTCGTCCACTTTGTGAGAAAATCTCACTTAGTGCAGAAATCACACACGTCTAACCCCACATACGTCTCCCCATAGAATGGCCCACCAAAGAGGTAAGACCAGACACTAGAGGGGGAGTGGTCAGCCCACGAAGGACAGCTAGCACCATAGTGTAGTATATAAAGAATGCAGTGTGTATATAAAGAATACACAGTCTTGACCTGCCCCTTAGATTGGGCAGAACAGTCACCAAAAATCAGGATTGTCCCACTAGACTAAGAACATTTGACAGACTGTCCTACCTGTTCTTGTCACTTTCACCATGTGTGGCTGCTGGCTTTTTTAGTTGCGGCTTGTCTGGATCCTGGAATGTTGGGGACCCTATTTGGAAAAAAATGGGTACATTTAGAAAATTCCAACCAACCCCGGCCTTAAATCAATAGGACCCACAATTAGTACTTAGGCCCCAACATTAAAGTAATAGTATTCCCATTTAATAAACCTATTTCCCTCCCTCCAGACAGCCCCAGCAATAAATTAATAGCATTTATGTATAATAAATATACCTATTTCCCGTAACCGTCACTGCCATTAAATAATTCACATTCACATTTATTAAATAGACCTCCTCAAACTCAGCCCCGCATTCAATTAATAGCGCCCAAACCACCCTAACTTAAAATAATAGTCCACACTATAAAATTAAATTGCCCAACCATCACCCCGCAAGCATAATAGCACCTATTAGTTAGCCACCACCTACCACACACACATTACATTGCCACATACATACATTACTGTGCCCCTTCATCACCATGCTGTGTCTCCTTATGATCACACTTCGCCCTCCACGCTGCTTTTGCTCCCCCTTCTCCTGGAACCCCTTTATCACACTGTGCCATGCTGCTTTTGCTCCCCCTCCTTCTCCAGGCACCCCTTTGTCACCCTGTGCCATGCTGCTTTGGCCCACCTTCACACTCTGCCATGCTGCTTTGGCCCCCATTCACACTCTGCCATGTTGCTTTGACCCCCCTTCACATTCTGCCATACTGCTTTGGCCCCCCTTCACTCCCTACCATGCTGCTTTGGTCCCACTTCACACTCTGCTATGTTGCTTTGTCCCCCCTTCACACCCTGCCATGCAGCTTTGGTCCCCCTTCACACTCTGCCATGTTGCTTTGGCCCCTCTTCACTCTCTAACATACTGCTTTGGTCCCCCTTCACTCTCTGCCATGCTGCTTTGGCCCCCCTTTACTCCCTACCATGCTGCTTTGGCCCCCCTTCACACTCTGCCATGTTCCTTTGGTCCCCCATCACCCTGTGCCATGCTGCTTTGGCCCCCCTTCACACTCTGCCATGTTGCTTTGGTCCCCCTTCACACTCTGCCATGCTGCTTTGTTTCCCCCTTCACCCTGTGCTATCCTGCTTTGGTCCCTCAACACCCTATGCCATGCTGCTTTGGCCCCCCTTCACACTCTGCCATACTGCTTTGGTCCCCCTTTACACTCTGCCATGCTGCTTTGTTTCCCCCTTCACCCTGTGCTATCCTGCTTTAGTCCCCCTTCACACTCTGCCATGCTGCTTTGTTTCCCCCTTCACCCTGTGCTATCCTGCTTTGGTCCCCCAACACCCTATGCCATGCTGCTTTGGTCCCCCTTCACACTCTGCCATGCTGCTTTGTTTCTCCCTTCACCCTGTGATATCCTGCTTTGGTCCCCCAACACCCTATGCCATGCTGCTTTGGCCCCCCAACACCCTATGCCACACTGCTTTGGCCCCCCTTGACACTCTGCCATGCTGCTTTGGCCCCCCTTTCCCACTCTGCCATGTTGCTTTGGCCCCCTTTCCCACTCTACCATGCTGCTTTGGCCCCCCTTCCCACTCTGCCATGCTGCTTTGGCCCCCCTTCACTCTCTGCCATGCTGCTTTGGACCCCCTTCACTCTCTGCCTTGCTGCTTTTGGCCCCTTCTCACTCTCTGACATGCTGCCTTTGCCCGTTCTCACTCTCTGCCATGCTGCCTTTGCCCCTTCACTCGCTGCCATGCTGTCACTCTCTGCCATGCTGTCAGCGCTCCCCCTTCTCTCTCTGTCATGCTGTCTGTGCTCCCCCTTCACTCTCTGCCATGCTAAATTTTCTCCCCCTTGCTTCCGTTCTTGCACTTACCTTTTCTATCGGCTTCTTTCTTCTGTTCTTCTGACTACTCTCTTCTTGCCGACTCCTCTCTGCGCTGCTCCTCACTGTCACGCCCGACATTCAGTGCGAACGGAGCAGAGAGGAGTCGGGGAGCGCCGAGGTAACATGAGTATTTTTTATTTTTTCAATGTCTTTTTTTTTTTTAAAGTTACCCACTCCCCCCCACCAACGAAGAGGGGAGCGATCAGGGTCAGGGCTTACTGTGGGATAGGCTGGCCCCCAGAGGCCCAGCCCGACCCTGCTGTTAAGGAAAGAAGTAGGGAGGTAGAGGTGTGGTGCATTAGCCCTATGTCTGGCTCTAGCTAAGTATTAGAGTTGTCCTCTCTATTTTTAGGGAACCTAGTGCACACACAAAATAACAATCACAAAAAGCAAGTTTTGCAACTTACGGATGGGAGGTCTCTCTCAAGTTTATATTTCCTGATTTTCCCCTGGCACTGAGACACAGCTCGAAGGCTGTATCACACTTTTATATCTTCACTACAGTATGTTAATTATTGTTACCTAACTGCATGGCCAGAAAACTAGAAAAGGATTAATGTAATGAAGGCCTTTCCTCTTTTCTTCAATCACTCCAGAACCCTGTAAATTAGCTTTTATTTCAACTGAATAAACTGGAAAGACACATTTCTAATACCATATTTAAATTCCCTGGAGTTTTAAAACACATACCACAGAAAACTAGGACACACATATATACCATCAATCAGTTTCCCAGTGTATTCCTCATAACAAATAGATGGTGTATGTATAGATCTGTGTACCTATAGATGAAGTACAGTTCCAAAAGATGAATTGTGCAATGTGTCAATAGGTGCAGTATTATACTAAGATAGAGAAATATTTCCATCAGCTGACTAAAGCTTGTATTGCATCAGCATTCATTAACATTGAAGCAAACACGAGTAAAAGCTTGGCATTGTCCAGACACTCTTTAAACCTCTTTGATGAGTGATTAAAAGCTGTGTCCGTTCTCCTCCATGAAGATTTTAGGATGCATGTTTCAAAATGTGTGGTCTCCATATGCTGAATCCAGGGATAAGTGGTTAGCACTTCTGCCTTACAGCACTGGGGTCACGAGTTCAATTCCCGACCATCATCATCATCAACATTTATTTATATAGCGCCAAATTCTGTAGCACTTTACAATTGGGAACAAACATTAATAAAACAATACTGGGTAATACATACAGACAGAGAGGTAAGAGAACCCTGCTCGCAAGCTTACAATCTATGGGCCATGGCCTTATCTGTGAGGAGTTTATATGTTCTCCCTATGTTTGCGTGAGTTTCCTCTGGTTGCTCTGGTTTCCTCCCACACTTCAAAAACTTACTGGTAGGTTAATTGGCTGCTAAAAAAATTGACCCTAGTCTGTGTGTCTGTCTTTGTTTGTGTGCTAGGGAATTTAGACTGTAAGCCCCAATGGGGCAGGGACTGATGTGAGTGTGTTCTCTGTACAGCACTGCGGAATTAGTGGTGTTATATAAATAAATGGGGATAATGATCATCATTAACTTGTGTATCAACTTAATTGAAGCTAAGTAAGCATAATTTTTATATCATTATTAAATTATTTTTGTATACTGTGGCAAGAGCCCGCTACTGCAGAAGCACACGCGAACAACTTCTTCCTTTTTGTGGTGCTTTATTGTCAGGATGGTAAATGTTTTGACACGGTATACTTGCACAGCAATCATGGAGACCCTAAACGCTAGCTATACATAGACCAGCTCTCTCTCAGGACCAACCAGCTCTCCCAGCGTTGGTCTCCGTGAACAAATGGCACAAACAAGGTTTTATACATGATACTCCTCCCCCAGCCTTAGCTTGATGGACAGGTGACACACCCACCTTCTCTTTAAGAGAAAACGCCCATCACTGGCTCTGTTTCAACTAACAGACACACCCTGTCTGTTTGCTGAGAGGAAGCAGCTTTTAAATCATGTAAGTTAACCAACTTTAAACTACACAAAAGTCTTTACTTGGTTTAAGCTGAATCTAGGTGCATAACTGCGCCAATGTCTTACAATGCTTGTATGTTTTCTTTGCATATTGTCAGATAAATGCCTCCCTTTGTTACAATACATATATTGTATTAGTTTATCATTATTTCTTTGCGTTAGTATTTCAGGATTATAAGCTTGGTAGCCTGTTACAATGTGATGCTGTGAGCAGGATTTTTCTTGTGAAATCTTCTCAGAGAGGGAATGTTTAATAACTGTGTATTTTGTTTCTATGTATAATGATGATTTTTAGCATTGTTTTGAACTGTGTTGCTATCATTGTTGTAGTATTTAAGTGACTCATTTATTGTGTTGTATCACAGTTACAAAAGTGATATTTTATCATTTAAGGTAGTTACTATACTATACAGGGACATTTGCTGAAATGTATCGATCTTGTTCTTTAACTATGTTGTGTAGTAATTAAAAAAGTCATATTTTATACTTCTTTAAGTGTCAAATATAGTTAAAGAAATTCTTTGCCAATGACAATAGAGTTAATTGTGCTAGTACTGTTTGTGGTAGTGAGTACAAGTTTGCTCCACTGCATCAATATTTAGCATATAGTGTATTTTAAAATAAAAGTGTAGAACATTTTTTTACAAAATTCAAAATAGGTTGCTAGGGGTAAAGGATGAGCTTGCCAGAGCACTGCCTACTTGGTTTAGAGCAAGACCATTTTCCAGTACTGCTTAAGAGTTACTGAAATATTAAACTCTAGTATTATTATCTAATGTCCTTAAGTAAGTACAGAATTTAGACTTGAGCTAGTATAATCGCATGGAGCAGAAGACCGCAGTATCAGTTGTGTGGATTATTATGCAGGCGCTCCATAAGTTTACCCAGCAACAGAAGGCAGTTGAGACTGAGCTGTGGGCAACACTATCTCAAAAGAGTGTATAGGATCAGCAGGGTATAGAAGCAAAAAAAGTATCTGCAAAATACATAGTTGATGTTGAAAAGCAAAGAGAGATAAAAGAAACCACAAGTGTTATAAAAATCATGAAACAACAGGGGTGGGATGCTTAATTCTCTCAACGTAACCTGTGGACAGATGTTTTAGATTCAGAAATAAAGACAGACCTAGATAAGAGTAATCTCCCTATTATTTCCACAGCATATAAAGTGATTACCAGACATGCAAGTGAGAATGTGGAAGAGAAAACACAAACTAGCAGGAGGGATGACAATTCAAACAGCACTAGTCATGCACAATCATGGTCCAAACAACTGACAAAAGAGACACAAAATTACAAAACAAAGAAGCTGAGTTGAGCAACTTAGTAGCAATTTAAAGATAAAAACAAAGATAATTTGTTTGGGTCAGACAGTAAAACTACCTGCACATACTAGGGTGACACAAAAACAGACTTTAAAGAAATGGAAGTGGTACTTACAAAAAGGGACAGACACAAAATGACAAGATCCCAAAACACTATTATAGTCAGTTGAAACACTTGCTAAATTAAAATCAATGTTACCTGAGGTTCCAATAGAGCTTATACTAGCATTTGCTATGAGCGAAGCTCCATTGAGCAAAGATTTATCACCTGATGAAAGAGAGCAGAAACTAAAAAACACACATCTTACAATCATCTTTCCTACCTTTCTTCCTTCCTGCTTATATCACCTAATCCCCCTCAATTCTCCCACACTCATATATCTGAACACTACAGAAATCCAGCAAACCTCAAACGCATCACCTGTCTCCCCTCTCTTCCAAAGTCCTTTAAATGTGCCCTTTGGAATGCACATTCTGTTTGTAACAAACTTACCTTCATTCATGATCTCTTCCTCTCAAATAACCTCAACCTTCTAGCAATAACAGAAACATGGCTCACGCAATCAGACACTGCCTCACCTTCAGCCCTTTCACATGGTGGTCTCCATTTCACCCACACGCCCAGACCGGGAGGCAGACAAGGAGGGGGGGGTTGGACTACTTCTCTCCCCACAGTGCACGTTTACAGTTCTACCAAGTGTCCCATCACTCACGTTCATATCTTTTGAAGTACATGCTGTTAGGATTTTTAACCCATTCTCTATGCGTGTTGCTGTCATCTATCGCCCCCCTGGTCCACACCAACAATTTCTTGAACACTTCTCTGCATGGCTCCCTCACTTCTTATCTACTGACATCCCCACCACCATCATGGGTGATTTCAACATCCCTATTTCTAATCCACGTTTCAATGCTGCTTTAAAACTACTCTCTCTAACATCCTTACTTGACCTCTCCTGAGGGTTTGAATCCGCTACTCATCAGGATGGCCACTGTCTTGATATTGTTTACTCTAGACTATGCTCAGTTTCTCATTTCCTTAACACTCCTTTCCCCCTCTCAGATCATTACCTTATTAGCTACTCGCTCACCCCCAGTTCTTTACCCTTCCCAGTGTCAAACTCTTCCAAGCCTCCTCACAACCACAGAAATTTCAACTCTATTGATTTTCAACAGCTTTCCACCTCTCTCCAACACCTTCTCTCCCAATTTCTACATTCTCCTCCCCTGATCGGGCAGTACCCCATTTTCATCAAACCCTAGCAACTGCCCTGGATCAAGTGGCTCCAGCGACATTACACACTTCACATAGAATTCGTTGCCAACCGTGGCACACTACAGTAACACAAACTCTACAAAAACTTTCTCGTAAAGCAGAACGTCACTGGCGTAAATCTTGTACCGCTAATGATTTCATCACATATACTGATATCTACCACTCCTATAGAAATGCTCTGGACACTGTTAAACAAACCTGCTCTCAATCTCTCATCTATGCTCAGGCTTCTAACCCCAAACGCCTCTTTAACACATTTAAATCTCTTCTGAATCCTCCTGCCCCAAATCCTCCAACTACTATCAGTGCACAGGATCTTGCTTCCTATTTCAAGGACAAAATTGATAAGATCAGACTTGAAATGATATCATCTCCCTTGACAAGCAATTGGCTCAATTCCTTTGTAGCACCCTCTGACACTCTCTCTTCATTTGATCCCACAAATGAAGAGGAAGTTTCTACTCTCTTCTCATCTTCCTACTCTACCTCCTGTCCTCCTGTCCTCTTGATCCCATTCCCTCACTAATTGGTATGTCCCTGTCTTCTGTGCTCATTCCCCCTCTAATTAAAATCTGTAATCTATCTCTTTCTACTGGAATTTTTCCATGACTATTCAAGCATGCAGTGATTACTCCCATTTTAAAAAAAATGAATTCTGACCCTAACTCTCTCGTAAACTACCGCCCCATCTCTCAAAAACATTAATTCATGCACTCATCATCTCCAGCATCGACTATTGCAATTCCCTCCTTACTGGTCTTTCCTTACAAACCGTTATTCCTCTGCTGAGCCACTCTGTCAGTCTCTACATTGGCTGCCTGTATTTTAACGAATCCAATATAAAATTCTTCTACTAACATATAAGGCCATCAACAAAATTGCACCGACATACATTTCCTCCCTTGTCTCAAACTCGACACCTCCGTTCTGCACAAGATCTACGACTCTCTTCCTCTTTCATTACATCCTCCCATTCTCGGTTACAGGATGTTTTCCGGCCTGCACCCACTTTGTGGAATTCCCTTCCACGGACAGTAAGACTTTCCTCTAGTCTTCAAACCTTCAATCGTTCACTGAAAACCCACCTCTTCAGACAAGGGGCTTGATTCATTAAGTATCATTCATTAAGGATCTTAAATGAAGAGGATTCTTATTTCAGTCTCCTGGACAAAACCATGTTACAATGCAAGGGGTGCAAATGAGTGTTCTGTTTTGCACATAAGTTAAATAATGTCTGTTTTTTCATGTAGCACACAAATAATTGATAGCTTATTTGTACACTGAAATTTAAAGTTGATATGTGTGTGCTGTTGATATGTGTCTGCTAAAGAAGCAGGCAGCATTTACCATGGAATAACAGCTGCACAAGTGTGAAACTGTTACCTAGGCTATATTACTACGTTGTTATATTGTACAACTGCAGACTACACTTAGACAAGACTGATGCTTTCTCAACCAACTTTTTACAGCAAGTCAAGAGACTACCCACAAATTACATCAAAAGCTTGTTTTACATTATGGGATGTCTATGTAAGAAAGTGCATCGATGGGCACAAGAGAATAGAGTCTTCCATATTTCTTACCACCCACAAGCTACTGATTAGATTGAGAAAATGAATGTTTTCGTAAAGGGACAAATATGTAAGCTTGCTTACACAATCTTTGACATTCTTGAGGAATAGAACGTTAGCGCATAGCACATAATTACATAAAATAACCGGACAGGGGAAAAATCAGAGAGAAAAAGAACAATGGGGTTAATGTTGACAGGTATGATATGTGTTACTGAAACTGCAAATACCCTTAAAATACCAGTAAACATCAGGGAAGGCACAATCATAGAAGACCCTTCTGAGAAACACACTGGAATATCAGGATTCCTTACGGTGAGTCAAGATGGGCACTACTCACCACAGAAGTGTGAAGTCTATTGTGGTGCTGGTATTCACCAGGGACTCCCACAAGAAAGTATGGGCTACAATAAACAAGCCATGCAAGTTGTGGCCTTCAGGGGTGGCACTAGACGTGACCATAAGGTATGGTAACAAACACTATGGATAGAGAGCACAAGAGGCAGTACTGGAATCACAGACGTCCAGAGGTAAATGAGACTGGATTGCAGAACAGAATAAGAGAATACCTCTGCTGGAATACAGATGACCAGAACAGGCAGATTGAATATAAAACTGCTGGAATCCGGTAGGGAGATGAAATAGTGCCTGGACGCACAGTAATGCCTAGAATAACACTGTAGCATCATTATAGTGCAGCTCTCCATGAAGATACATTTGAAACTGATAGCTGCTGGTTGGATATGGCATCTCCATATGATCACGGCCGCCAAGAAGAATTTGGGGCCCCAGTACAGCAACTTTTTGCCCCCCCCTCCTCCATAGAGGAGAAGGTGTGATCACCAGCGGCGCCAAAGGGGGTGTGGCCAATGTTTTTGGGCCATGGCAAACATGGGGCATGTCTGTGTAGCTTTAAACATGATATATTATGTATTAAAACGATGATGCTCTCACCTACCTGTTATTGCAGCTTTCACAACCTGATACTGGATTCTTGCATGCATCCTGGAATGTTGGGACCTGATTGGAAAATGTATAGGCACATGAAATATTGAAATCTGGGCAATAAGTGAACATAGTACATAACACAGATCTCGCCGTATATAATACATACATAAAAAAACATTACATTTATCACGCCACCCTCTGTCACATCCCAGACCCCCCGAGACACATAACACCATCTCACCTCAGACACATCACGCCACCCCTACTCAGAGAAGCATACTTACCTAAGCTGTTCTCTTAATTAGTCACCTTATTGTATGCATATATAGAATACACCGACTACTGCTGCCTTTTTTTCTATCATTTATTTCTATCATTTATTTCTAAAATTAAAAGATTACCAATTACCAACTCTCATGAGATTTAGAGCTCCTCAGAGAGTTGTGATGTCACACATTGTCCATGGACTGAGAGCTGCTGACAGCTCCCTCCCTTCCTCAACATACCCCCCCCCCTCCCATTTGCGGGTATTTGAGCATCAGCCGCTGAGCAAAAAAGAACAATAAAAATAAAATCATTTAAAAAAACCAAAAACCTAGCGGCTAGTGGAGCCGGGCCCCCTAGCAGGCCTGGGCCCCGGTAATCTGTACCTGCCCGCCAATCTCGGCACCCCAGCATATGATGAATATGTGCAATAATTTTTTTGTGTATCAAATTAACTGAAACTAAGTGAACATAATTTTATAATATTATCATTAATATTATTATCATTATTATTATAAATTAACTTTTATGCATAATATGGGGGGAATTCAATTCACAGCGTTATTACTATGGTAATTTTTGCTTGCGGCTTACAGAGCTGCAAGGCAAAATCAATGTTGAAATTACCATAGTAGCGGCAATAATGCGTATCTATTACCGTAGTAATGGTAATAGTGCGAGGCCTGCGTTGCTCTTTAGAACTACGCGGGGAATTGAATTCCCTCCTCTATGTGTCAGTTTGTCACTCTTTCTTTGTGTTAGTACTTCAGGATTATAATCTTGGTAATTTAGTTACATGCACCAAAGCCACAATCGCACAATAATACTAGTTGTCATGGTGGCACAGTGGCTAGTATTTCTGTCTCACAAGCTGGAGCTATGAGTATGATTTCTGTCCAGGGCATTATCTGTGTGGCGTTTGTATGTCGTCCCCCCCATGTTTACATGGACTTGCTCCAGTTTCTTCCAAAGACATATTGGTGGGTTCATTGGCTGCTAACAAAATTATGTGTGTGCCTGTTAGGGAATTTATATTTTAAGTTCCAATGGTGCAGGAACTGGTGTGTATGACAAATATTATCTATATAGTGTTGCATAATTAGTGGTGCTAAATAAATAAATTATAATAATAATAGTAGTTCTTATAATAGTTGTAACAGTAGTTCTTTTAAATAAACAGTGGGCAAATATTATTACTAGCATTATCATTAGTATGTTTTTTTTCCAGTTTCAGAAACTCCAATGCATCTAGATTGAGCAGAGCCACTTCAGAATTTATTGAAAATCTAATTACAATAGGTAAATAGGAGAGTACTGGAGTAAAATCAGGAAACTGCCTGGTAGACACAGAAAAAAATACCACATCTGGGAAATATGTGGAACTTTTAACAATTTATCTTAAAGGAGATGTTCAGCTTTGCATAAGTACTTCTTAATTAGAGCTTCCACCTACACAAAACCTCCTGTTACTTGAAATGGAGATGGACTCACGCTGAGACTCTTAGTTCTGGCAAATTAGGTCCATGCAAAGCTCTTTCATAGAATTGTATTATAGAGCTATGGATAGTCTACAAAGCATGAAGTGAAGCCTGTTTCTCAGGTACATGTAAAAAAGGGGCACCCTGTGTTCTATATGTAGGGACTTATTTTGCTATACAAATGTTAGATTAAGAATTGGTATCAAAAGGTATGAAGAATATGAAAGGTCCACACCAGGGAGGCAACAGACAAGTAATTATGTCAAGAGAGTGGCAAGAGGATCTACAGTTAGGTCATATACTAGGCGATAATGGATAGTAGAGATAAGTCTATACAACTTACATAAAAACAATAACCGGAGAGTATTGATAGAGGCAATGTGCGAGGCTTTCATATATATTTCAAAATACTTAGCAGGTAAAGGCCTAAGATTTCACCATGGGCTTTATATAATTCTATTGCAATGCCGCCCGTAACTGTAGCCAGTTAGCGTAAAAGGCAATAGCCCGAATAAACTTCTCCTTAAATATCAGTTTTTAGCAGTCTCGTGCAAGCAGACTATTTAAAGCTAATGCCTGCTTATTTACTGTAGACATATTTATTCTACTTACACTGTTTAATTATATATCTACTTTCACTATTTTATTAAAGACCAAAGTACACATTTTCTAAAGTAATATTCAGATTTATTTTTTTTAAAGATATTATACATGTAACACTTGAAGTAGCACATGTAATAATGGTGATATCGTTTAATAGTACAGATGCTCGGGCTCGATTCCCAGAGAACCGAACACACCGAACTCAGCAGATCCGAGTACCGAGCCGAGACGGCACTTTCGCACGCCCTCAGAATTGAAAACGAGGCAAAACGTCATTGCGACGTCGAATCTCACGAGTTTTGGATTCTATAAGTACCGCCCTCCACGGCGATCCAGTGCCATTTCACAGAGGGACACAGAAGGAGTAGAGCACAGTTCCTGGCAGTCTCTAGTGCAATTGGGCAGTGTCATAGCTAGAAAACAAGGAGGAGGGGTAGCAGTGTTCTTCAAAGTCTCCAGTGATATTCAGGAGAGCTCCATTGCTCCATTGCTAATTGTCATTGCTGAAATGAAAATAGGGCTGGCAGGCTTGTTCTTCTAAATCTGCAGTGACATTGTACTGTGTTATATAGGTAACACACAAAGAGGAAAGCTCCATTGCTCCATTGCTAATTGTCATTGCTGAAATACAAATAATAGGGCTGGCAGTCTTGGTGTAAATCTAAAGCGACATTGTACTGTGTTATATAGGTAACACACAAAGAGGAGAGCTCCATTTCTCCATTGCTAATTTCCATTGCTGAAATAAAAATACCAGGGCTGGCAGGCTTGGTCTTCTGAATTTGTAGTCAAATTGTACAGTGTTAACAAATTTGATTCACAGCAGTTACACAGTAGAGCAGGAGAACCAAGCAGCTGCTGGCAGCAGTCATGATGATAGTAATCCCTCTACATCATCTGGAAAAGTCTATGTTAAAGTGCATAGTGTTTGTAAGTCAGGGAAAGAAATATGTAAAAAATACCTTTCACCTTGGTCAAGAATAAAAGACCTGTAAGCCAGGCAAAGTTATCTGATGAAAGAAAAAAAATTTCCAACATGCCATTCTACACACGCAGTGACAAGGAAAGAATGAGGCCTTTGCCTTTTCTCTAGGAGTGCTAGTTCTGCAACTGTCACTGAGGCATCTTCCTGTAAGGTCAATCATGACCAACCAAGACCTTGTCATTCTGACTCAAAAAATGGTGTCCAAATACTTTTATGTGTAAAAGCCGAGCTGGAAGAAAACAGTAAGGCATTAAAGGAAAATGTATGTTCAGATTCAGAAATGACACAAATCCCTGAGGAGAGTCTATCCACGAGTGCTATGTGTAATCCTGACCATTCCGATAGTGTACCCATAAAGAAGTCCCCTTTCAGCATGTGTGCATAAACAGCCCAAGTGTGATACATAAATTGAGGATGCCACTTTGGAATTGCAACAGGATGAAGGGGGTATTTGTGTAGCCGACGAGTGTGCTAATGAGGATGTTGATGAGGATAATGTTGTTTGTGTAAGTCTTGCACCGGTGGAAGCAGTTCTTGCATGTGATAAGAAGAAGGCCATAGTCATGCCTGGACATAAGACCGAAAAATCCACCTCTTATGTGTGGAATTGTTTTTACAAAAATCCTGACAACAGTTGACTAGCCATTTGTAGCGTATGTAAAACCACTGTAAGTCGAGGTAGAGACCTTAACCATCTAGGAACCTCATCCATGTTACGCCATTTGAAGTGAGTTCATGGCAAGCTATTGGGAAAATTGGAAACTTATGTTAAAAAAAATAACAACAAGCAGTCCATCATCATCTGAGCCACTTCTGTCAGCTAGATCCTGACACCTGCAAGCTACACCCACAACACCGTCCTCATCAATATCCTCAGTAGCGATAGGAGTTAGTCCTGCATCCAAGATGCTAAGGCTAGATGACTCCTCCACTATACTGGATTCCTCAGAAGAATTCTTGAGCGTTAGACCCATTACTGCTGCTGCTGCTGCTGGGGGTGAATCTTCATCCCAGAAGCAGACCAACAAGAAGACTACTAGTAATTTACAACAATTGACTCTTAAACAATCCTTTGCAAGAGGAAGCAAGTATGAAAGCTGTTACCCAGTCGCAAAGCAGATCACAGACGCCTATGCTAGTATTAGATCTGTGTCCAATATCCACTATTAATGCAGCTGGTTTTAGACAGTTACTTGAGGTCTTTTGACCCCGCTACCAAATTCCAAATTCCATCACAACACCATTTCACTAGAAAAGCTATTCCTCACCTCTTCCAGAAGGTTCGTAAAAATTGTATTATTGGGCTACAAAATGTCATTCTACCCACTGTACACAAATATGTGGACAAGCAGAACTGGGCAAACTAAAGATTATATGACTGTGACAGCCCACTGGGTTAGTGATTCGCCTTCACCAGCAGAAACAGCCACAGCATGTACCCAAGTACGTCACATTTGTCAGAGGCAGGCTACTCTGTGTATCACGGGCTTCACTAAGAGACATATAGCTGACAATCTGTTACAAAAACTAAGGAATGTCATTGCAACACGGCCTATCGTGCTTGGACTCTTCTCAGGATATGTCACATCTGATAACGCCACCAATATTGTGCGAGCATTACAGCTGGGTGAATTCCATCACACTCCCTGTTTTGCTCACACAATAAACTTGGTGGTGCAGAGCTTCTTGAAAAATAACTGTGAGGTGCAGGAGATGCTTTCGGTGGCCCGTAAAATTTCGGGACATTTCCAGCATTCGGCAACAACATGTAGGAGATTGCAGCAGCTACAAGAGCAATTTAATCTGCCCTGCCGCCAAATGAAGCAATAGGTGGTGACAAGGTGAATTTCCACCCTGTTTATGCTTCTGCGGATGGAGGAACAGCGAAAAGCCATCCATGCTTACTCCACAAGCCATGACATTGGGAAAGGAGAGGGGATGTATTTTACTCAAGCATAGTGGAGAATACTTTCCTTGTTGTGCAAGGTGCTGAAACCATTCGAAGTAGTCACCTGTGAAGTGAGTTCAGACACTGCTAGCTTGAGCCAAGTGATTCCCTTAATTAGGCTTTTGGATAAGCAGCTTGAGAAACAGAAGGAGTAGATTAAACAAAGTAATTACACTAAGTATGTCGGACTTGTAGATCAAGTACTTTATTTGCTTCACTTGGATCCAAGAGTTATCAAAATCTTGAAATCGGATCACTACATTTTGGCGACTGTGCTTGATCCTAGGTTTAAGAGCTATGTTGTCTCTTTGTTTCCAACTGACCGAGATCTGAAGAGATGCAAGGAACTCCTGGTGAGCAAGATGACAGCTCAAGTGTTATGTGACAGGACGGTCTCTCCTCCTTCAGTTTCTCACTCAACTGAGAGTTTTCAGCACAGCCGGGAACCTTGTCAGCGATCGGCGTAGGAGGCTACTTTCTCAAAATGTAGAAAAGATTTTCATAAAATTGAGGAAGGCCTATCCCGCCAATTACATCAAAATACTGAGACTTATGTAATGGCGGTGATGAATTAATAATGTGTGAGGATGATTTACAAACTGATGAGGGTGAGGATGAGGCTGAGGATGATGACAACAACATCTTACCACAGTAGAGTTCATTAACAGCACTGTTACCTTAGGTGCCATAAGCCCATTGCTGGCTTGTTTTGTAGGGGGCCCAAACAAACCAAGCACTTAATCCACAAGGAGTGCTACTTTTGTGGCTGAAGTGCTTGGTTTGATAAAGTGTGCATGTCCTTTTTAAGATCCAACATAAGGGTGGGTGGGAGGTTTCCAAGGGCAATTTCATCTTGCACCACTTTAAACTTCAGCTACCGCTGTGTGCCAATGTTACCTACATGTGCAATATATTGTTGTGTGCTTAGCAAAAAATCTTAGACACCCATTGATGATGCAGATGACTCAGCACAACATTCTGACATCTGGTCGTGTCTACTGTAAAAGAATTGACTAGAATTAGTGACACCTCTGCTGTAACTCTACCTGATACTACTATCAACTATCAGCATCCAAAGAATGGTGGAGGATTATTTTAAAAAATTTTGACCGCTATAAAGACAACAGTTTTATTAACAAAGATCAACGTCGCTTGCAGAAGTAATGTAAGAATGGATGTCTAAACAGACTTGTATGTGTATTACATTCCACTTTACTGCTGTTTCATCAAGTGTTTGTAATCTGCACTTTACGTCAAAGGTACCTAACTATATTATAATTTTGTTGGAATTGGGGCTGATTCGAAGCTCAGTGATGAATTTGCTTTTTGCTGTGAATTACAATGGCTCTTTTTAGTGCATTGTCTGGCACCCTGGATCGGTCTGTGAAATGGATAATCAATTCACACAAAAAGGAAGTTCAATAAAGAGTTGGTTATAAAATAAGTTAGGTTAAGAGTTAAGAACTACGTTCATAAACAAATATTTTAAATTAAGCTGTTTTATTCTTTTATAGACATATTGCTTAGGGTATGTCTACAAAATATTGCTGAAGTAACACATCTAAAGTAAATGTGCTCTCCATGACCCGGGAGTAGAGAAGTTGTGGTATAGTGAGATATTGAAGTTAGCGCATGATAGGATGTGGCAAGATTAACTTGGATTAATGCCTATATCTAGGGGGCAAGGGGAAGATATTGATAGTTCCTGAAATGTGGAGTGATATTATTCTGCTAAAGTCTTATATGATGCTTTTTATCTACGTGTTAGTTTGTGGTTTTAAGAAATAAAAGGCTTGCAAAGGTATTATGAAATTGCCATTATTTTATTTGAATAAAATGGTCTGTATTGAGCATACATAAATAAAAGAACATATTCTGAAGGGACTTCGTTATTGAATTAATTCTACAAAAGTCATTATCAGTCTGGGTCTGATAAAAGCACGCATCCCGGGGGAGGGGCAGCACTCGTTGCCATGTATTAGCTGTAGAATTACCACAGTTATCCAAGAAACGGGTTTCTTTTCTGTCACTGCTGTGTGCCAATGTTTCCTAGGTGTGTTATGAACTACCGCGTGTTTCAGTCATTGCTCTGTCGCTTAGCATCCAGCCAGGTCGCTGCAGTCTTTGTTTGAAAGTGTATGAAAATAATATTGTGACCTGTGAGATGGTCAAAATTGACTGCAAATGACTTGAAATTAGTGTTATTGAGGTTAATAATAATGTAGGGGGGAAAAAAAAAAGCAAAATTATGTGATTTTAAAAAATAAATAAATGGGGATTTTAGGAAAAAAAATAGGGATCCAAAACCAAACCAACACCAAAACACGTAAGGGCGGTTTTGCCAAAACCAAAACACAAAGTTAATCCAGATCCAAAACCAAAACCAGAACACGGTGGTCAGCGAACATTTCTATTCAATAGTAAATAAATTGAAAATATTGTGTTAATACTCCTATACTAAATAAATTGTTAATCATTAAAAATCTTTATTGCATACCAACATGGCATATTGGAAAAATAATGAATGGCAAGGGAGCTATACATATATGCAATCAGGAATGTAATATCCCACTCATTTATAATTATTGTTCAATCAAGAAGATTCATGATCCTTGACCGTATTTGAGATATGTTCTCCTAGAAAAGCTACATAAATATTGAGACTGTTTTCATATCCTACAGTATATAGAGCAGAGGGTGCAAGTAAATAATGTGGACTCTACAAACAATGGGCATAGTGCTTTGCTTTGCTAGTTGTGATACAATGTCAAGGGGACCATGGACACATGACAAAACTCATTAATTCAGAACATCAATTATACACCTGGAGTGACTGGTGATGAGGGAGGGATTAGTCAAAACACAAATGCCCTATGAAATGCCCATCAGGCCAAACTGCATCCATCCATTCAAGGTTAATTAGGCTATAAAAAGAATTACATCAATTACTTCCTAGCTTTTTGGCACATGTGTCAGGAAGCATTTATCTTGTTGGATAAGTTATTCTTTTGCCACCTGTTTTACTCTATGGATTTCTGATGCAGACTAAGACACAGCTGTTACAAGTGTGTAGTAGCTGTAAAATGAACAGTATTAGAAGTGGTGCTGGATCATAAGCAAGATATGTACATCTTGCTGCAAGGATGTTCATGACTTTAATGTGCCATTAAATGCTCCTCAAGCACATCGCCGCTAGACTTTGTTTTGTCAAAGTGGTATACCAATACAACAGAGCTGACCCCGAAAAAGCCTTTGACTACTAAGTGCCCCAAAGTGGTTCTGCTGCGGGAGTGATCTTTAAATGAGATGTAACATATTCTGTATATTCGAGAACATTAAAGCAATGGTAAGCCTCTTATGTATATTAGTACCTAATAGTGATAACAGCACTGGAATAAGTAAAATTGTTCATCATACACATGACACATTTTACTTAACCTGTCAACATAGAGAGACAAAAGTCCACATGAGTATGACATCTCACAGACATTTTACATTTATTTTTACGAACAAAGAGGCTAGTTGTTCCATTCTGATCATTACAGATAAGTAAACAGATTCAGATCAATATAGGATTTATAGTGGTAAAAGGTAGAGTCTCATCCTTTACATATCAGCCAACTAGTGCTAAAAAGTAAGTAGTGCGAAAATGAAGTGACAATACCAGTTTAACAAAACTATATTAAATGTGCCAAATAATAAGGAAATAAACAGAAAACATAAATTGGGGAATGGTGAGAGGTAAATAGTCTAGTAGAGTCTACACTTAGAAATAGGGATCAACATACATTCATTTTAGCGAATACATTTTCTCCATCTTTTAGACTACAAATATTTTTGCAAATCTTTTGTAAGCAGTAATTGACTCACAGTCAAATAATCTTATTCAGCAGCTTCTAAGATGCCTCCTGCATGGCTCATTTGGTTCTGATGTCCATGCTTTGGGAACTCCCATGCAGCAACATGTATGACAACCCAATACAAGCTACATGCCAAGTTCCAGTATGCATGTTCTACTGAATGAGCAGGAAAGCTCTAAATCTCATGAGATTACCAAATCTCATGAGATTTAGAAATCCTTGTGCAGTGTGTGATGTCACCCCCCCCCCCCCCATTCGCCAGTACGCGAGCATCACCTGCTGAGCAAAAAAGAACTCATGATCTTAAGTGCTACATAGTGCATATTTGTGGTGCCAGATTGCAATGAAAAAAAGTTATTTTTGAGGCTATGTGATTCAATCACACCGTAATGTTGGGTTAGTGGTTGGACAGTTGTTGAGTGTAGAAAGAGAATATATGTCAGTTTTTTGTGAACTGTGTAGAGCGGTGATTATCAGGTAGAACAGCAGAGGGAGGTTGAGAGGATGGTTTTGAATATGGTAAGCTTGTCTGAAGAGGTAAGTTTACAGGCAAAGGGTTATTTGCGTGGCATCATGTTTTGTTTTGCATTTACTTGCATTTGACTCATATTCCTCTTTGTGATCTAACACACATAAGAAACAATATATGTCAGATCCTTACAGCCACTTCTGATTTGTCTACTCTAGCTGATAATTACTGTATTTATTAGCATAGCAGATATATTTTGTCAAGACATGGACGCCTATTTGGACTACTTATTTGTTATTTACATTTGGACTACTGCAAGAAAGAAGATACACATTTAATTTCTAAGCTGTAAACAATAAGTTTGGGGTTTTTGTATTTCATTACAATATAGAAAATGTGGCTTTCACATTTATTGATAACACTGTCAAAACACTCGTTTTTCTTGTGTATAGGACACTTTGCTACATTATATTGTGTGTGAATAGGGTAATATGACTTTTGCATTTACTACTAACACTGTCAAGCCCCATGTCTATACTATCGTGGGGTGCATAAGTACTTTTGTTTGCCTGATGCAGAAATATTGCTGTTTTTAAGTTGGACGTATCTTGAAATCCACACAACTCAACATTCAAGCAAAAGTGACACATAGTTCATTAAGAGCAGGCTGACAGAATACTTGGTTATCTGCGTTTACCCTAGAGCAGTTCTTATGCTGTCATATCCCTGTTTTCCAGCTGAATGCAGCATAGGTAGTTTCAGCCTGATTTATTAAAATTCATTGACAATGAGGTGGGAGTTGTGTTGTAATTCTAGCGCTTAGTTGTGTGGGAAAAGAAATGAAGCAGTATACTGGAAGGTCTTAGAGAGAAAACTCTGTGGGAACACACTGGACCTGGTGCAGATTGAACACAACTTGGGCGTAAAAATGTATGCAAAAAAACATATTTCAGCCCATATGCTGAGTCAGACAATTTCAAAATGCATCCAGATCTGCATTTGTAGCATATTCACCAGCTTTAGGGCAGGAGTACAATGAATGATGAAAGTACTCAGAAGCTTCAGAAGTGAAATTACAATCAGCCAATCAGAAGAGGTCAGCTGGTGATCATCATCATCAGAAGCTTGCACATGATATGGCTGTAAAAGGCTTATCTGCATCTGCGCTCAGGTCTGTATCGGCTCACATTTCCACAAATATAACTTTGCTGTACTCATTCTTTGGTAGAACACCCCTCCCTTCGCATCAAGCCTCTTCCGACGTAAGTAGGCACAAGTGTGGGTTTGTACAATTCTAAATAGGCAAATATACTTGTAGGTTTTTGTGGACATATGCCACAAATTCACGCAATTTACTATACGAAAAGGGAGCGTGTTCAACTCTCCATCTAGTCCACTGTGGCTAATTCATGTTTAGAGAGAAATTATTGCATTTAAACAAACTTCACTTTATAAAGTAAATAGATAATTCTTTCATTTTTGCTATCCAAAAACTGCTGTTCGAAAATTATATTGTTGTTCAAAGATGACCTTTAAAAGACAATTTTGTTCAAAATTACACATTAAGATAATTTTGTTCTGAATTTTGAAACTTTTTTTCACTGTGACCTTTACAAACTGATTTGTTAAAAGTCATTTAGGAAGCTAAAATAATACAAGCAGACATTCAAAAGTCATTTTTTATGTTATATACCTATTTCAGTACAAATGCACTTGTTTATATAGGAAAAACATGGATCTGCACATTAAGATGGCACTATCTTTGGTGGGTGCAATCGTTTTCATTTTGAGACAGAAGAGTGTGTTTAGCTAAATGGGAGCTAGGTATAATAATGTGCCACATGTTGCACCCGCTTGCAAAAACTAGATTTAATTTTGATGGCCAATATATTTACTGGTGGTAGTCAAAATCCCTATACAAATAACACTGACATTGACTATACCTACATAAAAATAGCGAATGCTATGAGAGCGACATTAAAAAAATATAGACTTGCCAACAAATAGACATATAACATTTTCGAACCAGCTTGGACTTGGCTCCTATCAATTGCGACCAAAGGAAATGCCCTTGGAATTGACATCAGTTAACATAGTGTCACTATTATTTCCTGTTTTAAAGCGGCAATGCCAGGACCCAACACTTCAATATAATCTAAACTAAGGTTTAGGGTTAGTGTGACAGTGTTAGGGATAGTGATAGGATTACAGTTAGGGTTTATATATATATATCCAGCTTACAAATGTGTGTAGCTGAGAATTCTTAATTTTTATGCACAAGTAGATTGAAAGCTCTTTTACTGGCTCACATCAGTGTTGCTGGGCATTTTTCTCTGTATTTTAACGTGACACAAACAGCACTGAGTATACTTGTGAATTGGAAGCTACTGTATGGGGCAACACAGACTTCCAGCACTCAATCTTGCCAACACCTATCTCTAGGCTCAGAGGCGGTGCTAGCGAGTGGTGGGCCCCCATAATCTCCATGGGTCCCGCTGCACTGCACCTGCTGCACCAATAGTAGTTCCATCACTGTCTAGTCTACAGATCTAACTAGATCTCTGCCCAACACAGACACTCAATTCCATATACACCTATAGCTGCTACCATCTAATGTATAAGGCCAGTAGACGCTTGTAAATTAATTACTCACTTGCGCACACCCTGCGTTGTGATAGCTATCAGAGTTAACCCTTTAAATGACAATGTGGAGGTATTAACATAGCCAAGCAATCTATCTCTTCTAAACAGACTATGGATTTGTTTAGAGCAATATGGACATTAACTTATTGCATTGAAATGCAATATAAAAAATAATTAATAAAGATGACATACAACATACAGCAAAAATATTTATAAAATAAATGGAGAAAATTCAGAATATAAACTTACTTCCAAGCTATATATCTGGGCTGACAGGAAATATGGACAACTTACAATTTGATTGTGTTCCTAAAAGACTGACCCCAGTTATTAGGTGACCTGGGGGTAAATGTATGAAGCTCCGGGTTCTTCAACACCCGCGAGTTCGACGTCTTCAGCGCTTAAATTTAATGCGGCGCTGCCTTGTAAAAGGAAGTTTCTTTTAGCACACACACACACACACAGGTGTTCCACATGGGTGTGATTGGTTTGTTGTAGTACTTGGAGTGGAGGATAAAAAACACTGTCTGCATGTGTGGGTGGGACCGCCGATGCCGGTAAGTTGCCCGCTTGCAGACTGGAAAGTAATGTCTAGCTAGATGTATGTGGTGGGGATTTTTTGTGTACTGTTATGGACATGATTGCTGAGCCAGTGTTGGAACTGTTTACCACCCTGACAACTTCCAATAAACAGTTAAATAGTTCAGCATACCTGTGTCCGATTCCTGTGAATGCTGTACCTTATCACAATATATATATATATATATATATATATATTCAGAGCCGTAACTTAGAATTCTAGCGCCTGGGGTGAGAAAGACAAATGCCGCCCCCCTAGCCCTCAATTTTAATTAAATGAACCTAAAATATTCCTAAATTGCGCCCCCCTTCAGCGTTGCGCCCTGGGCGGTCGCCCCTGTCGCACAGCCCTAGTTACGGCCCTGTATATATATATATATATATATATATATATATATATATTGCACCTGTTTGACTGAAGACAATCCCTCTTGCAGAAGAACTTTACTGTGGAACAAATGGTTACTTTAATAGTCAGTAGGCTGTTGAACTGGGATTCTAAAATAACTTCCTGTACTCAGAGAGCCGTTTTTAAGGAATATTAATTTCTCTTTAATAAATATAAATTCCCAGAATACCAGCAGGTAGAAAGATCTGGTTTTAAATAGCCAATTCCCTATCTAGGGGGGCAGCTAACAACAATTAATACATGTTTGTACATTTCTGCTGGGTCATATGAGTGCTTTGCTGCATTGCATAGTAAAGAGGTATTCTTTTTATTGCTTTTATCCATGGTTATATTTTGTAGTATTGTAATCTATTTATATATAATATGTTTATTTGTATATATTCTAAGGGATCATTTAAGTAAATATGTTTCTAATTGGTTTTTAATATATTTTATTCTGCAGAGGTAAAAAATCTAATTAAAGCTCATCTAGCACATATGCAAAAACATGATTTAATGCTTCATTCATTGTTCGAATATTCTGTAATGCTTGAAATCTGTTGTCATGGTACCACTTATTCATGCATAGATTTTCTTGTATTGTTTATCTTGTTGTCATGGAAATTTTACATCCTGATGATGTCATTGGAAGTTCATATTCTGCCGATATGTGTTTAAATAGACACAAATTGTGTTCTGATATAAGGGTGAGCTAAGGGTTGTGCCTGCTGTAGTATGGTCCATTGTGTATTTGCTATTGGACATTATGGATCTCTAGAAAGTTGCATTGGCTAGTTTGGAAGACCACAAGAAGACCAAAGACTCTATTAAGGATCCCCACAAAGAAAGTGTGGTCAAGGCTAAGAGCTGTCATGTTATAGTCTCCAGAATAATTCCACTAGATGATAGATTATGTTCAAGAATAAGTCAGACAAACGCTAAAGTAAAAACAAAGTTACTGTGTAAGTTTAGGTCAGGACAGATGAAATTGGAGGTCAAAAAAATTCAATATACTGTCTACGTCAAAAGTCAAAAATCTATACAAATTCAAAGACAGAAACTATATAATTAGGTTGTCAGAGGGGAAGCTAAAATGGTAGGCAACTCTATTTATAGACCACAGGAGTAACATTAGTAACAAAGACATATCAAAAAAAGCACACTGTCTGCAACTTTACCCTTTCTTATGGGTGACCTTCAGGTACACATTAGCAAGTTTCTGAGGGTATTTTTCATGAAAAACTGTAAGTTCATAAGAGAGGCATTATGCATATAAGTAATAATGCTTCAAATAACAATGTGTTCCTTTGAAGTTTATGAAAAGATATGGAAAATGATGCAAATTAATGTATTATAGAAGATGCAGAGTAATATGAGAACTGCAAGGACAAATATTGAAGGTTAGACAGACTTAAAGAAAATCTAGCGTGTCTTCTCAGATTAGTCTACCAGTTTTTACAGTTGTCAGGATCTGCCTGCAGCCCTCTGCATTGCATGCTGCTTTGCATTGGCAGCTCATGCCTTCTGGACTTTAGACTTGTTATATCATATTTATCTGGCAGTACCTCTGTTCACCAGAGGTACTGCTATTGTGCCTTTTTCCTTTGTCATTGCTAGGGGTTGACCTGTGTCACTAATTATCTCCTGCACCTGGGTGTTCCCTATTTATACCTGCCTCTGCCTCTACTGTGTTGGTCATAGTTGTTTTGTGTCCTTCCCCTGTGGTTTGTCTCCTGGTTCTCTTGTGCTCTTGGACTTCACATCACTGCTCTCTTCATCTAACCATTACTCCTGCATCTGCAGTATTCCTTGCAATCAACATCCAGTCATCTCAGATATTTCTGTGCAGTTTCAGCATTATTTGGTTTGTACTATTTATCTACATGTTTATCAATAAACACCTATATCATGCATGCCAACTTTCAAAACTTCTCCCCTGGGAGATCCAAGGGAAGAAGTCATGGCCACTATAAAATATAGAAATTCACGGCATTGAATAGCAGGGGTGGGGCTTAATGACACGATTAAGCCCTGCCCCTGCCATTCAATGCCGTGAATTTCGGCAAATCTGAGAGGTTTGTTTACTCTGCTGGGAGTTCAGGAGGACTCCCTGAAATTTGCGAGCCTCCCAGGAATTCCAGGAGACTAGGCAAGTATGACTTATATTCTAATAAAGTAATAGAATAATTCCTTCAGCAAAAGAGACTTTAGGAATAAAATTATATCGTTGTTTATTTACAAAAGAATAAGCAAGCACTGTGATAACATTATCACTCATTTTCAGTCTCTGAAAACTCTGTCTGTTCACATTCCAGACAGTTACTTTTAGTACCAATAAAAGTAGGTTGTACTACAATTTATTAATATCATATTATAATTGGCTGAGAAGGTATATAGGCGTATCCTGATCCCCCCAGCTTCCCTGGATGCAATGGAAACTCTGAAGAAATTCTTGCAACTCTTTGTTCCAACATCTCTGATTAGAAACATCTTTCCTTTGAATAACTCCTTCATTCCTGGTCATATCCTTTTCATCAGCTCACACAAAAGGCTTATATAATATAACATATGACATAATAAAACCACATCAAATATAAATTATATTCTAAAATAAGATAAAACAATGTAAATATTTTCATATTAATAAATTGTCTTCATCCAAAACAAAACATCTTTGACAATTCTTTATCACATCCTGGGCTCCATAGCTGTTACTTACTTTGAAGCGTGACAACAGTTAGCCCTGGGTGACGAAAACTTTAAGCAATAACCTAATGATTTACTACAGAGACATTAGGGAGGTAGTACTGATATTTGCCACTATATTTGCAGGCTGCACAGATAACTGAACCCGGATCCTCAGATAATTCTTTGAAAGAGAAACATAAAAGAATGAAATAACTCATCTGCTTTAATATTTCTAGAACCAGGCCTATTTATCAAGATACAGTTAAATCATAATAAAAATATAGCATAGTGAGTCTGATGAGGTTTAAGTCTACAAGATGACTAAAAAAACACATTTGAAATACTTAAACAGCCAGAAGTTCCCTGTTCCCTGCAAAGTAATTATTTAAGTTGCAGCGAATTTCCTTTCAAAGAATACAAATGGATGTAGTTTACTTATTCTTATTGCATTGGGAAAGTACTGTTCCACCCCTAGATAGAAGAATGTTGTGTCCATTTCAAGTAATTTGCCCATTTGGGATTTAATAAATTGATGCTAACCCTCAAAATGTTCAGTGGCCCTGCGGATAGTAAAATAGCCACCCCTACTTGTTAACCTATGTAACAGGTAGCATTTGATTTCTTGAAAACACACTTCCCCAGTTTAACATAGAGGTTATTTTCAAAGATGCATTGTAAATCAATTTCCACATGCTTTGTATAAGAAGTCAAATCTGAATAGATAGAATTGCCATACCAATATACTATGATGAATTAAAAAGAAGAGCATTACCAAGAATTCATAATGCTCATTGCCAATACTAAATATGGTTTTCAACTTGTTACCCTCTTTAATTTGAATTAAACTCTTGTCACTACTCAAATCAATCGTTGTGAATGCAGTTGCTCCTTTGAGTGTTGAAAAAAAATAATTAGAGGAGCCAATAGAGATTTTCAATGCTGATGCCTTTCAAACCATGGTATAGAAAGTGATGCCACATATGTCAAAACGTGAAAATATGCAATTTAATTTAATGATAAAGCACAAATGCAAAAAAAATAATTTCTAAGTCTAAACAACCCAATTTGATGGTACTACATTGTGCTTTATTAACTAATTAATTAGTCAAGGCAGATATAGACTATAGTCATAGAATAAGTTCTATTCCTCCACTCTTCAATCCTCTTATGCATGGCATATTCCCAGGCGCGGGCTGGCAGATTTCAGCCCGGGGGGCACACAAGCGGCCGCATCACATGACACGCGATGCGGCGGCGTCATTGATGACGCGGCCGCATCGCGTGTCATGTGATGTGGCCGCCTGTTTGCTGATGCGGCCGCATTGCGTGTCATGAGATGCGGCCGCCGTTAATAATCAGGTAGTAGAGCATCCGGGGGGCGGCCGTCCCTAAAAGCGGTGTGACAGAGCGGCCCGGGGGGGGGGGGAGATGCCCCCCTGCCCAACCCGCCCCTGCATATTCCCTCATTTGTACAAAAAATTGTGGATGATTCAGCATTCCATATCGGACTTGATGTACATAGTGCTCAGTATTAATGTCATGGTGTGTCAAGTATTAAAGGAACAACTTTTGAGTCACGCTGCCATTCATTCAATGCACAGTGGCACTTTAAGGAATCACATTGCATTGTGCAACATGTTACATTTCAATTATCTTTTTATTTATATCTAGTCCATTTTTTCTATCACCATATCTATCTTATTAAAGCAAGCAGTCATACACCCAATGAATAGCATGGGAAAACAAGTGTCTAGTGCTAGAAAACCTACTGATGGTTGGCTGAGTGGCAAAGGCTTGTCCGGTTCAATTCAGTTCACTGCCATTGTGTGCCAAGTGCTTTTAGTGTGCTCATAGTGTTCATGCTATCATGGAAGAATATTTTTTTTTAAAAAAAAGTTGTAAAAGAGGAGGTTTGTGGAGTCTTTATTTAAATATAACAGTTTTAACTCGTGTTTGTGCTTTATTTACTAATATATTTTATGTTAGTATAATGAGGAGGGGTCTTAGTGATGTCTGTATTTATATGATACAATGCAGTTTATTGATGATATATTTACATTGAGGGTATACCTCTTAGACCTGGGGTTTAAGCAGCACTAACCAATCAGAGTGCCTTTCATTCACCTTAATTAAAAGGTGGAAGACTACAAAAGACCCTCCTAGATGTAGGTGTGGGATAAATTGGTAAAACAGGATGGGTGAGTGTTTAATAAAATACTTTATCAAGTGTCAGTGTTTTTATTCATCAGTATTTATTTCACAGGTGCACTAGAGGTTATACAAGCACCAGCAAGCTCTGGCAGCCATGGGTATGCTGGCACTTTAGGGCTTGTTGGGAGCAGGAAAATGAAATCTATCTTTTACCTATTTATTACCCCAGTTAAGCATGGGTGTTGGAAAGAGCCCTAGTGCTTCTGCATGGCACTGTTCTTTTTTGTAGTGGGTAGGGCTCACAATTTTTACAAGCCCGATTTCCGTAGGGAATTCAGCTCCATGAAGAACAGGCTAGTAGACATTATGACCAGTGCTGTAGGTTTCCCTGTTAAAATGTCACCAGCCCTACTAGCCACAGGCTAGTGCTGTTAGCAGCATTTGCAGGAAAACCCCACATTTTTCGTCACCCCGCAATGCCGCTACCAGCCCAGTCTATGAGCACTGGTATCATTCATCATTATGAAGTCAACAACTTGATTATGATAAATTGTATCTTGGCACAAATACGGACAACGTTAATTGAACCTCAAGTTTTAACTAAGAATGAAGCCTATACCTATTGCTCAAAACATCAAGTTTTTTTACTGCATGTTGCCATTTTTTCAATCATTTAAATCACTTTTTATTTTACATTGTTAAGTCTTCACATATGTAACACTCTTCATATTGGATAATGTGAATGAAGTGTATTGCGCACAGACTTTGGATGGACCTCTACTTACTCATATTCAAACCATTGTAACCAATTCATGCCATGGAGGATTGCTCTCTCTTTTCACAAAAACAAACAAACACTGGCACTTGCCAGTGAGGTGGATTCCTGGATGAATCTGTAGCTTATCTCTGTCAAAGCTTTTTCCAAAGGCTCATAATTACCTAGCCCCATGGTCTCTTCTACAAGGTGAGGTAAAATTATTTTGAAAGTGTGGAAGTTTATCTACAGGAACATACTTTTAATATTTCTCCTTTTCTTCAAGCAATTCTCAAGCCATAAACTAATCTTTAAATTAGACAATCCTTGCCATTAGACAACAATATTATTATATATTTTGAACACAAGATGCATAAATGAATAGCATACAGCCTGTCTGTTGTATTACACTGTGGAATGCATATCTTAATGAATAAGGCTAGGTACACACTAAAGAATTTTCCGACTGACGTGTTATCTACAACTACATTCCCTTCGACTGAAGTTCCGATCGCTCAGACGATTAATGCCTACACACTAGTCACGTTTTTGACAATTAACGAAAGACCGACCATCCAGGAAGCGACTTTTCACCGCCATATTATCGTGAGCAAAGATTAGAAATTTGTGCACACTTAAAAGACTATGTAATGATATCCCCAACAAATTTAAATAAGGGGCAGAGCATGTTCAATCGTAACCACCCCAAACCTCAAAAAGGTGAACGCAACACGTTTTTTTCAAACATCCGCTACCACGTGTACTTTGTACGTTCGTTCACCGCAAGCTCTGGGTTTGATAATACCTGAGACCTGTGATGCTATCATTGAAGTTCTCCATGAACAGTATATGAGGGTTGGTAAACATAAATAGTCTTTTTTAGATATAAATGTATAATTTTATTTACATACATAAAATTTACAATATATATTACATTTATAAAGTACAAACCAATAAAAGCAGGCAAATATACAGTTTATAGTTGCTCATAGTGCAACAGTTCGCTATTATCCATTTGTGATGAGCTTTCACTGAACTGTTGCATTTTTGAGCTGGGTATAGGGGTAGAAGTCAGGAATGGTTTTGGCATTAAATATTGTCCTCCCATACTACCATGCTGCATCTGTGTATGTCGAAATGTGCACAAGGTGTCTGGCTGTGGTTTGCTGATGTTAGAATTGTATCCAGGTACAAATCTTCCTTGGTAGCCCTACACAAGAGGTCACACACTAAACGCTCCATTTCCACTTGTATCGGTCTACTAGCACTTTTCATTTTGCTTGCTAGAGTTTGTCCAAGTAGGTGTGTGTTTCAGGTTTTTTGGCCATCAAAGTGTTTGCGCATTCCACCCTCTTTGTAGTTAGCGCATCACTCTCATCACCCTCACGGAGCCTTTTTTTTCCTCTTCTGTTGAGTTTGTGGTGGAATTACAACCTCAGGTACATCCTGGCTGTTGACTTTTACCTGGGTTCCCGGAACAATAGTTGTAGTTGTCTCTTCTTGGTCATCAAATTGCATCATGAGTTCTTGTGACAGGACAGCTGTCTGAGTATTGAAAAAAAGAGTACAATGTTAAATGCATGTAATTAAACTCTTTCACTGATCTTTATGTTTCAGTTTCCTGCAACAGTAGAACAATGGAAAATTATTGCTGATGAATTTGAAAAGCACTGAAATTTTCCAAACTGTCTTGGTGCCATCGATGGGAAACATGTCCGAATTATGCCTCCATCCAACAGTGCAACTTTTTATTATAATTGTAAAGGATTTTTTAGCATCATTCTAATGACCAGAGTGGATGCGAATTATGAATTCTAATTTGTGGACATTGGAAAAAATGGGAAAGTGTCTGATGGCGGTATATTGGAGCAGACTCCCTTTCATGCAAAAAATTAAAAAACTATGAACTTAATTTTCCAACTGGAAATAATACAAAATATGGATTAAATTTTGTGTTTGTGGTGGATGAAGCATTTGCATTGCACAACAATGTATTGAAACCTGACCAGCAACGAAATTTGTCTACAGAAAGGCAGATATTTAATTATAGACTGTCACGAGCTAGGCATGTTGTTGAAAATGCGTTTGGAATTCTCAATAACAGACTCAGAGTTTTCTATTCTGCTATTAGTCTGCATTTGGACAAGATAGACAAAGTGGGGATTGCCTGTTGTGTGTGCAAACGTTATTGTTATGAAACAGCGTGATATATTTTACTTACAGTTCCACTAGGAGGTATGTCATCTGCTTGGACCACATCAGGAGGAGAACTACTGTCCGTATCCAGGCTGCAGGTGAACTGGTGTGTAATTTAATTTTCACGAATGAAGGGCAGAAGGTCAAAGTACCAAAGCTTTGGCACATAAACATCATCTGCACCTGCCTCTGATTTTTTGAGGCCTCAACCTTATTTAGTTCTTTTGTATACAGTCTAAGGCCTAGATTTAGTAAGCTGCGGGTTTGAAAAAAGTCGGGATGTTGCCTATAGCAACCAATCAGATTCTAGCTTTCATTTATTTAGTACCTTCTACAAAATGACAGCTAAAATCTGATTGATTGCTATAGGCAACATCCCCACTTTTTCAAACCCGCAGCTTAGTAAATCTAACCCTAAAGGTTTTGTAATTTGCTCTTTGCCCATTCCAAATTTGCTCCAGGGTAATGTGGCAGACATGCTTTCACACGTTCTTGCATAGCCACATTACATAACATTCTGTTACAATATTCCTTTGATTTGATTTTCCACAAACAGGGTTGCGCCTTATAAATCTCAATGAAGTCCCTCATGAGCTCCACATTGCGGTCTTATGACATTTTCAGGTTCTGTTTAAAAATAAAAAGAAAGTGTCATGGACATCTTTTGTCCACTGATAATATAAAAAAAAACTCAACAATGCTAGCTTAGCATAATTAATACTAATAATTATAACCAAAGTATCCTGCATATACATATATTAACATTCGCAAAATATATATTTATGCAGTTGTTACGATAAGCACACTGGCACAAAAAAAAATGAATAATCACAACTTACCTTGTATGGCAATGGATGTTAGGTGTGAAACGCTCATAGTATCAGTTCGTATTTCTCGGACCACTAGGGGTTAAATATATTGATATTTTCGCCAAACACGAGGCTATTATACACGAATAGCCTTCACCCACAATGCTCCATTCTGTCCAGGTACCACCACTGATTGGTCCACAACTGAAACGAACGCCTATGTCTGATTGTATAAAATTAAGGAGGAGCCTGTCTGGCGCCGTGGCACGAAAGAAGATGGCGGGTTAGGAGCAGGTGTTGGTGGGTGTGCGAGAAGTAGTGAAAATTTTTTGTAGAAGTGGAGGGGGATGGAGAAGAAGAAGAAATACAATTTAAGGGCATGAAAAGAGCAAAGGCAATGAGCCCAAAAGAGGTGGAGATGATGGTAAAAGTACTGGACCAGTACGATTACGACTGCCAAAATAGAAAATACCAAAGAGTTAATATCAAACAGTTAATACCAGAAAGGAATTAATAATGCATAAATTACTAAAACAAAATTAAGGAGAAACTTGGAATGAAAAGAAATAAATTTCAAGTACAGAAGCATTGGTCAGACCTAAAAAATAAAGAACAATGAAGACTGATGCAAATTCGTAGAAACATTAAGAAAAAGTGAGTTTGACTGCTTGAAGGACTTGTAAGTGAATTTGTAGATAAACGACTGACAATAGTATATAGTATATTAAAAATATTGTATTATTTCCAGAAAGAAGAATGAACGATGACATGTGCTGCGTAGATAGAAAATTGTAAAGCTGAACACGTACTTATTAAAGCTGAAAAAATAGATACTGAATTAGAAGAAAAAAAAGATGTATTCAAAGAAGGTATTTGAAGTCACATGTGGAAAGTGTAAAATGTTTTGGCGAGAAGCGTATACCGTTATAATAACCAAAATGGTGCCTGTTTTACAGAACTTATGGAGGTAAGGTGCACCTTTGCAGAGATGCAACAAGAGAGACCACAACATAAAGTTATTACGAGCAGTGTAGAAGGTGAGCACATTGGGACTTTACTTGGTGTTGGAAAATAACTAAACTTTATTACAGATAGAGAAGTTAAATTCTAACCTTATTTTTTTCCTTTTTCGTAGATTCCATTGTGATATCGGATGAAAGTTCTGAGGGAGAAAAGAATGTTGGTAGTCCTTTGCAGGGTGTATTAAAGAAGATGGAAAGCTTGACGAATATTTTAAAGAACTGAGGACAAATATCAATGATGTAAAAAAAGAAAATTAGAAAAACTAGAAAAAAACTTCATGGAGATGTTTCAGTTTTTTCAGAAGCTTATGCCACAAAGCACTAGACATTTTCAGCATTAAAAAGTTACATTTTATAGTAATAATAAAAATATGTTGAAACATTTTAATTTTTTTTTTTTTTGTTCACGTTATTTTTTGAAGCATAATTCAACAATAAATCTGTTTGATGTACAATGTGTGTTTTCTTCTGTGTATTTTACAAATATATCCATTAAGAAGTAAATAAAGGTTCGAATATATAACATCTTAAATGTACATGTAAAGTGTTATACAAAACACAGGTGCAAGATGCAGAACAGTTTACACAAGTGTACTAATATGCAACCACACATATATAAAATACACATCTATAGGAAACACAAAAATGTGTGTTATATACAAAAATGTATTTAATTATGCAGGCAGATAAATGTAATACACATATTTAACCTTTTTATTAATGTGTATTGAGTGTACAATCGAGTGACACAAAGCTATAATTAAGGAGGCAGACATAAGCAATACACATATCAATAAAACTTTGTTTTTTTATAAGACTACACCTATAAAGGTTTAAAATTAAACTGGCAGACATTTGCTATACACATTAATGCAATAGACATCTGCTATTGCTATACCGCTAGAGGCACCAAATTACCAAATGAGTGACGTGCGGACACTGCACCACGTGAGACTGGTACAGGCATCAAAAATTAACATACACATGCAACCAAAGGAGTCGCAGCTCGAGGAACTATCGGCACTTCGTCGTGGATTGATCGCAAAATGATATACACTACATGATCATTTGGTGGATTGATTGGAAAATATTAAACAGTACAACCTTCCAAATGAGTCGACAATCGACACTTTGGCATGACTTTCAACCATCGTGTCACTATACACACTATCCCGACTTCCGACCGAACATGTCGGCTGATTTGCCCGATTATTGGACAAACAACACGTCAGTGTGTACCTAGCCTGAGGCAGAAGACTCCCTACCAGGTTTGTTAATGACCTACCAGAAACCTGCAATAAAATCTGAGGAAGTGAAGACAGATAGATTGCCTTTTTCCTAGAAAAGGCAGGCCCAAAATTGTGGCCCACAAAAGGATAGAAGATAATGTATGCAAGGTAAATGTGGGATTTCTAGACGGGGGTTTCCACACTACACCATGAGCATGTCCATCATACTGGCTATTATTTTAGCCACTGCTAGAAAACTCTTCAACCCCTTTGGAACTACTTCAAATACAGCAGTTGTAAAATTGCAGTAAATATGGTGTATTATTACAAAAGAATAAGTAATAAAATATAGTTGTAAACTGTAAACTTGAATCAAATAACTGAAGCTAATTTATTAAAATACTGTATGTTATTAAAACAAAATGCTACCTAGTTAGGCACAGTATAGAACAATTTGGGCCTGATGCTGAGTTAGAGGTACGCCTGTTATGTAGCTTAAAATGTATAAATTTGTACTAGGCATGCTGATGCAAGTATACAGGTTTGCCTACTTGTGTCTGCTTGTGACTGGAGAGGTGGGATGGAGAACGGGGTAATCTAACATAGGCTGAGTAGAGTTAAGGTGAATACTCACTGATAATGATGATGTCAGTAGCACTAGCTTATGACTAACTGATTACAAATTCACCTCCGAAGCTGATTGTGCATATAATTTGTGAGCACATTAAAAAATTACTTTGTTTTGCTACTTTCATTCGTACAAAATAAGGAATATTATATCTGATGTTTTATAGAGGGTTATTATTGAAATCAAACCTAATGGCGAATGTGTATTTCGCTATGAAAACAAATGTTAAAAAACCTTAATTGTGCTTATGACTTGATTATGTGTATAAGTGCACCTGGGTGTATACACTATATGGACAAAAGTATTCAGACACTTGACCCTCACACCAACAGAGACAGTAATGACATTGCATTCAAATACATATACTTTAATATGGCGTTGGTTCCTCAAGCTGTTGGAGTGTTTCTGTGGGAGTTTGTGCACATTCATTCTGTAGAGCATTTATGAGGTCAGGCACTGATGTTGGAAGAGAAGGTCCGGCTCACAATCTCCATTCCAGTTCATCCCAAATGTGTTCGATAGGGCTCTGTGGGGCCAGTCAAGTTCTTCCACACTGAACTCATCAAACCATGTCTTTTTAATCCTTGCTTTGTGCACTGGGTCACAGTCATGATGGAATAGAAAAGGGTCAAAGTTGGAAGCGTAGCATTGCCCAAAATAACTTAGTATGCTGAAGCATTAAGATTGCCCTTCACTAGAGATAAGGGGCCCATCCCAAACCCTGAAAAACAGCCCCACACCATTATCCCTCCTCCCCCAAACTTCACAGTTGGCATAATGCAGCCAGACAGGTAACTTTCTCCCGGCATCCACCAAACCCAGAATCGCCTATCTGACTGCCAAACAGAGAATCGTGATTCATCCCTCCACAGAACACGTTTCCACTACTCCACAGTCCAGTGTTAATGTACATTACGCCCCTCCATTCGATACATGGCATTGGCTTTGGTGATGTGAGGCTTGCATGCAGCTGCTCGGCCATGGAAACCCATTAAATTAAGCACCCGCTGCACAGTTTTGGTGCTTACATTAATGCCAGTGGAATTTCAGAACTCTTCAGCTATGAAATCAGCAGACCGTAGGCGACTTTTACGCATCATGCGCCTTAGCAGACGTTGACACCGCTCTGCAATTTTACATGGTCTTCCGCCTCCTGGCTGAGTTGCTGTTGTTACTAAATCCTTCCACTTTCTAATAATATCAAGCACCTAGCTTGATATTTCTTCTCTGCTGGATATTCCACGGTGAACTGTAAGAGTTGACCATGGAATATCCAGCAGGGATGAAATTTCATGTACCGTCTTATTGCAAAGGTGTCATTCTATCACAGTACCATGCTTGATGTCACTGAGCTCTTCAGAACTACCCATTTTTCATCACAAATGTTTGCAATTGGAGACTGCATGGCTAGGTGCTTGATTTTATACACCTCTGGCAACGGGTTTGATTAAAATACCTCAATTAAATAATCAACAGGTGTGGCCAAATACTTTTGTCTATATAGTGTATATGCCTGACGTTAACCTGGCGCATATGCTACTCGTGCAGAGCTGGATGCATCTTGCACTACAAGCCTCTGCCTATTGGCGTAAATAGTACTCTATTTTTATATGCAGCATTTTAGAGCTCAATTTTTGGACGTATATGCTGCCAACTCTCAGCATCAGCCCCTTTATCTCTAACTTGCATTTTAAATGACTAACCTAACAATTCCTTTTTATACATTTTCTTTTTGCCTAACTTAGATAAGGAAACATTATATTTTGGTTAATCAAATCTGTTTGGACTTGATACTGATGCATTTATTTAAATTAAATCAAATCTGACTGAATCATGCATTTAAAACAGCAAGCAGTGGAAGACTGGTGAATAAAAGACATTTTAATTACTAAGAAATGTAGCATAATACTGAAACTGAACTTACTTAATGATGTCAATGCTAACAATGTAGCTTAAGAAATTGTTAAAACTAGAAAATTATATTGCACATCATGTATGATTTAAGAGAAATATTCAAATTAAAGTTGAAATAGAATAATAACTCCTAAATCACAGATTATCTCATTTTCAGATTAGCTCATTATGTATTTTCTTTTATTAAGGGTCTTTTATGACCTGCAAAATCTGCATACCCACAATGCTTTTCTATATGCACAAGTGCGCTGGGGAGAGCTGGCAAATTTTAGCCTGGGGTTGCAAGACTCGACTTAGCAGCCTATTAGGATCATTTTAAAGAAAAAAAAAATGCTGGTGGACCAGTAACCCAGCCCAAGGTAACCCACTATGAGACCAGCCCAGGGGGCAAATGTCCTCCTGCTCCCCAGGCCAGCCTGCCCCTAGCTCACTGCCTACTGCAGATCAAGGTGCATGCCCATTTCATGGTCTTTGAAAACACTTTTGTATAAAAGCATATTGTTTTGCAGGTTGGTGGATGCTCCAGAAATTTGCACTATGGAAACAGTAAGCACATCATACCATAGAACAATTTGCTGCCGTTTTAGGACCACCCCCTTTTTTCTTTTAAATATTTTTCTTTTTAAATACTGCTTGGTAAGGGACATCATGACTATCTTTATTAACTGTCTGTGTGTTTCAAGCTATTTTTATTACATCATTTGCACCTAGAGATGGACTTTCATGCAGGAGAGCAAAGTGCTTCTCATTATAAATATATAGACCCAAATTTTGCAATCTAAAAAATGACAGAGAAAAGGTGTTGCACCCTCTGGCTAAGCATGAAACAGTGTGCTATGGTAAATGTGCTCTTTCTACCACTAAATATAATCAAAATACTCCCATCCCACAAAATTAATTCTCATTTCTGCACATAACAGGCAAACTTGTGCATCTACTCGTACTTGGCAAGAACACCCTTGATCCATCTAACAACTATAGAAAGGTGCAAGTAGCTTCAAACTGCTGGTGAAGCTTTTTCACCTCTGCAGAGGCTTTCAACTTAGCCCACAAGGTCATGCACCTCTCTGTAAATCTAGGCAGGGTTGCACACAAGAAAGCATGTTATATCACACAAGAGTTGAGGTTTTACACTTATGCTGTTAATAACTGACTATTAGAATTTTAAGTGGATAACGTACATAGAGCAAGGAGCAGAAATGACTCCTTTCGACTATGAAGTGGTGGAGGATTTTGAAACACGGAGGATGGGAGTTAATGACACACATGCTACAGAGTAATGTATAATTGTTAGGAACCCCTCCAGCCAGTACATCAACACCCGGAGTCTGCTCTGAAGTCTGGTGTTCGCTGGGGCCCCTAGTGGTGGGGACAGACTTGGCCGCAGACAGCAGAGGGTCGTGAGTTGTGCACTGACTGGGGAGAACCCAGCGATAGAGTATAGGAGTAACCAGCAGAGTGAAGTCCAAGCAAGGGTCGAGGGACGGCAGCAAACAGAGTATCCAGTAGACTAGCCGAGGTCATAGGTCACAGGCGAAATGGCAGCGTCAAAGTCCAGGCAATAAATCAAGGGGCACAGGCAGACAAGCGTAGTCAAATATTCAAGCAAGGTTCGGCAACGGTAAACAGGATCAAGGATAAGCAGGTACAGAGAGGGAGCAGGCTACAGCACTGGAGCAGGAACTATAACCGGCAGTGGGGCCCAGTCCTCACTGCCTTAAATACTATGATGGGCAAATCAGAAAGGAGGAGCACAGGCTGATAATCAGCCTAAGGAGGCTTCTGATTAATTATTACCTGGGAACTAGCATAGGACATATTACAACCAGGAACATGTATGAATGACAGTATAATCATGTAAGAGCTCCCCCTGGAGTTGGAGGATGTCCCTAAAACCTCTACAAATATAACAGTGCATTGAAACTAATGCACGTGCTCGGCTGCTACCTCACGCCAGGATGCGGCTTACCGCCGCGGCTCGTAACAATAATGTCATTAGCATAAATGCGCACTGTAGTTCAGCCCCGATTCCTCCTCCAGGCTCTGCCCCAGCCATTAAATGCACAAGTCTTTCCTCTGTACATGTCTTAGTACACATACTGCCTAGTGTTTAGTTTCTGATAGATCAAATCAAAGCTAATTGCTAAGGCTAAGTACACACTAGAAAACTTTTGACCAATTTGTTATCTCTATTTTACGAATGACTGAAGCTTCAATATAGATCCCCTATGGAAAGTACAGAATATATAAAGGGACATAAAATGAAAAAGCTTTATAGCAGTGGCAGTGGGGATGGTGAAAAGATACAGGATCTCACACGACTCTGTTTTCACCTACACACAAGCTCAGGTATATGTGTGCACAGTATATAGGACTATATGATCCAACATAACACATCACTGTGTGGTCTCCTACTTCTAAATGCAGTCACCCGTCTAGTTCAATATGACATACCTACCTGTTGCCACAGTTAGAAAAAGACGTAAGCAGAAGGGGACAGAAGGAGGAGAGGGACTGGTACTGCAAGTCGATGAGTAACCCTTGGTCTGTGTGGGACAGGAGCAGGGGTGAGCGATGGCTAAATTGTTGTTCCAATTCTGCAGAGTGCATAAACACTGCAGAACTGTAAGGGCATTGTTCTATTATTGAACGAGATTTCCAGTTCAGTTTGAAAAATCTCGATCAACGATTTCATGTGCTTTGGAACGATAATCGTTCAACGTTCCAGGGCACACACTACTGTGATATCGGGCCAATCAGTCGTTTATTGTCTGATTGGCCAGATAATTGGCTGAAAGTATAGTAGTGTGTACCAAGGCGTATTTGTTGGTTATTGCACATTTGAACCATTGTTATAGATATAAACCTTTAAATTAAAGACAAGAAGAAATCATCAATCCCTATGACAGAATATACAGTAGATAGAGGTGTTGGGTGCAATATTTTCTTCTATTCATGTTAATGCCCCCACTGACAGATGTAGTGATCAGTGGGGTTTTTAGGCTTTGTAGAAGATTTCTTCTGATAAAGGTTTTTGTGCTGGTTTTTATTAGTTTCTTATAGGTCTAACTGAGACCACACACCTAATCATGTAACCAAAGAAGAAGAATCCTAATACATATTCAGCAGAGTAGTCAGTATGGATAGCCGGGTCAGATACACAGGAGCACAGACATCAGCGTGGTCGGTATGGACAGCCGGGTTGGATACACAGGAGCAGAGGCAGCAGCGTGGTCGGTATGGATATCCAGGTCGGATACACAGGAGCACAGGCAGCTGAATGGAAGTGTCACGGGCACTAGGAGTCTTTACCCAGGTATCACCAGATGATGGACTTACCAGAGCAGTATAGGTGGTAATATGATACTCTGGTAGCGGGGGTGATCACGGAACAGGAGACAGCAGATGGTAAGAGAATGCTCGTGGAATGTCTATGGCTAGCAGCACTGGTAATATGTAGATAATTGACACGAGGAACTGGATGGACAAGGAAACGTGAGGGTAGTCAGTGGTCTGCGGATAGCAAGTTGTACCACTGCTATAGTGAGGAGGAATGTCCAGAAATAACGAGGAGGTGATGAGAGTCAGCGGTCTGCGTATAGCAAGTGGTACCGCTGTCTAGGTGAGGGAATGGAATCCAGGTGAAGGTATCCGGGAAGTCAGTGGTCTGCGTTAGCAAGTTGTACCACTGCTATGTGAAAGGATACTGGAAATGGGTGACTCAGGAAACAGGGAACAGTGGTCTGCCTCTAGCAAGTTGTACCACTGAATATATATATGTGAGGAAGAACACGGGGAGATAAATGCAATGCAGAGTATACACACTGAACTTGATACCACGATGATATGCACATATAGTAATAACTGAACAGCACTGCACAATAATACAAAGTCACAAGAGCTATCCAGGCAAAAAGGTAACACAGTCAAATGATGGTAATAGTCTCAGCGGATAGGCAACTCCAGAGGAGAACAACTCAGTCCAGCAAGATATGCAATACACCAGCACAGTCAATGAGAAGTATGCATACCGTGGTTCAGGAGAGCAGGCTGTCAGACAGAAGTGCAGGGATACCTGAACGGCTGGAGGCCGGCAGGATACGAAGTCCCAGGAGGGTAGAAGCGGTAATCAAGTAGGTGCAGCGCACAGGTAGGTAGACCAGCAGAGATGGAAACAATACTCAGGAAGCAGTAGTATATAGAACTAGACACCTGGAGAACGCTGAAGAGTAGAGATGGTCTAGACGAGATGGAAGCAGCGGAGCGTTGATCCAATGCAGACAGGCGAGTTGACACAAGCGGAGACACTGTAGAAGCACGGAAAGCGGATCAGCTGGCTGCAGACACGAGGTGTACTGGAGGGTTGCGATGAGCAGGGTACTGCAGATACACGGAGGCAGCGGATAGGAATCAGCTGGTGCAGTCACGATGAAACACCGGAGAGTTGAAGTGGACTGGAAACTGTAGTAGCACAGAGGCAGCGGATAGGAATCAGCTGGCACAGTCACAATGAAACACAGGAGAGTTAAAGTGGACTGGAAACTGTAGTAGCACAGAGGCAGCGGATAGGAATCTGCTGGCACAGTCACGATGAAACATAGGAGAGTTGAAGTGGACTGGAAACTGTAGTAGCACAGAGGCAGCGGATAGGAATCAGCTGGCACAGTCACAATGAAACACAGGAGAGTTGAAGTGGTCTGGAAACCACAAACGAACAACAGGAATCAGCAGGAGCTGAACACACACGAGGAAACACAGGAACACCTTCAGAGGCTCATGGGGAATGAGACTCCAAGATCAGGCTACGAGGTATTGACCTCAGGTGCTTTAAATAGGGAGTGTTGCCTGATCAGCCAATTAACTAAAAGGAACATGAACTGAAGGTTGAAAAGGGCTGCACATGCGCAGACCCTCAGGGTGGTGGACAGCCACGGTTCCTAAACACACGAGAAGTAGCACTCACAGTCCGGTGAGTGACAGGAAGTCCAGAAGCAGAGGTCTAACAAGCCAAATGGTCATACTCAGGCAAACACCAGAAAGTAGCACAGGGCTACACAGGAAAGTTGTAACTTGTTTCTGTGACACAGCTGCAGAGTCAAAGTGAGCTTAATATAGTCTTCAGATTGTATATGCCACCCCCAAGCCATGCTTATGTGACCGCTCAAACCATGAAGTGCTGACATGTACACAGATACAGGGGAATCAGCAGCACAGGAGTGTGAAACAGGAACATGTGCCAGATAATTTTCTAACATAAAGGCAGTAATAACTAACTTAATGAGGACTTGTCACTTTGCAGGAACTAAATATGTTACATGATGCATTGTGCATAATGCCTTGTGTACAAACTGAACTTGGGAGAAAGGAGAGAAAAACAGGATACCCTATATTCAAATGCAGTGACTGAGCTTGAAAGTCTTTCCTGTGGCGCTGATTTCTTACTTCACCGCTCTCCTGCCTCACAAGCAGGGAAGTTGGATAGGAGGTAATATGAGGGCAATGTATGGGAAGACTCATGCCGAGCCAAAACAGGTGTGCAGGGGGAGTTTCCAGTTGCTCATAAACCCCCCTGTGCTTGAATCATAACCTCCTTTGAGCAACTTTGTAAGCTTTGCAAGTGACTTTTTTATTATTCAAAGAAAAAAAGTGGATTGTCCCATTAATCCCTCCCTGTTCTCTTACAGTTATGAAGGTAAAGGTGACGTAACCTATTACTGCAAAGCATACGCCACTTCCTTCGCACCATGGGCCATGCAGTGTCTATTGTTGTAGAGAAGACAGCCCATGGCTACTCCACCCCCTAATTGACTTGGGTGAGTTCATCTTCTCCTTACCTGGTTCCAAAACAGCTAAACCTTTTGTGTGTGTGTATATATATATATATATATATATATATATATATATATATATACATATACATATATATCCCTCTGTCACCCTTCGTGTATATGTCTGTCCCCTTTTGTCCACTCATCCCATCTGAGCCCTAGGGTGCACACTTAGGTAGGCTTACAATTGCTCAGAACATCCCCTGTGCTCAATTCACCCGCTCCTGCTATCAGCAAATGCACGGATGCAATATGCTGAAGCCGGTTGCAGTCACAGATATTTTAATGAGAAAGAAGGAATATTTGATTTGTTCCCCATCATAAAACAGACTCTAAGGGGTATATTTACTAAACTGCGTGTTTGAAAAAATGGAGATGTTGCTGTCATTTTGTAGAATGTACTAAATAAATGATAACTAGAATCTGATTGGTTGCTATAGGCAACATCTCCACTTTTTCAAACCCACAGTTAGTAAATATACCTCTAAGGGCGACAGAACAACACCTGAACCCACTGATTCACACAGTCTGGGGAGAGGTAATTGGCTGTCAGTAATGCTGTAAACAGAGACACTAGGCCTATTTATAAATAAGCCCCTTAATGCAGGTAGGCTTTTCTTATATTTATCACAGCTAAAAAAAAAATTACATAGTGCTTAACAAAACAATATTGTCGGAGCAGCTGAGTAATACTGAGCTTTCTCAGTGATACTGGTCCAGAGCGGTAAGGATTAATTCACCACTATATTGATGCAGTTTTTGCAGATGTGCGCATAAATGCAAGAACTGAAAGCCCAGATTTTCACCCTCATTTCCACTAATGTGGAAAAAAAATGAAACAATTAAAAATACAAATTAAATGTATTTAAATAAATTAAAAAAAAACATTAAAAATCTTAATTCATTAGAAAAATGTTTTAATTAATCTGTTACTGCTATCCTGATATAACAGAATAACAGAACAGGTATTGCCTCGGTGCAAGTACTTCTGTGATACTTGTTAAATAGGCTTATCCATGCATACATCATTTGTTATTATATTTACCATATTTTTATATTTAAAGCTTATTGAAAATGAGTGAAGAAATGGAGCATCTGTTATAACCTATTAGGTATTGCACCACACAATCTGTTATTCTTTCCACATCTCAAAGTTTCTCCTGTTAGTTACAAACTAAAGTAGTTCCAAAATTAGATAAATTGGTGTATTAGACCCAATCTGTTTAAACTTCAGGAGGAACAGTTAAGTTAACATACAGGCTAATCCGATTTTTATACAGTGTTTGACTGTTTTAAAAAGCTAAATTTTAGAAGTTCAGTATATATTGTACTACCAACAAACTGCCTATCTAAGGAAAAGTCTTTACAGTCTAGGAATGATCACTATTATGCACAAAGTTTGGGACTTGGATTTTCCATAATTTGTAGCACTGTTCTTAATATATATTAAAACTAGAGATGCTCGGACTCGGTTTACCGAAAACCGAGCCCATCCGAACTAAGCAGATCCAAGTACCGAGCTAAGTCAGCTCAGTACTTTTGTGCGCCCTCAGAAACGAAAACAAGGCAAAACAGCATTGTTGCATCACCGGATCTTGAGAGTTTCGAATTCTATAAGTACTGCCCTCCACGGAGATCCGGCGCCATTTCACAGACACACAGAAGGGTTAGCAGCTTTCTTGACAGTCTCCAGTGCAGTTGGCCAGCGTCATAGCTAAAATAGAAAGAGGAGGGGTGGCAGTGCTCTAGGCAGTCTGCAGTGACATTGTACTGTGCTCACACTGAAACAGGAGGCTAGGCAGTGGTCTTCTTCTCAGTATCCTCTCCAGTGACATTGCTCTGTGCCATTGTTCATACAGAAACACAAGGGGGTATATTTACTAAACTGCGGGTTTGAAAAAGTGGAGATGTTGCCTATGGCTACCAATCAGATTCTAGCTATTATTTTGTAGAATGCATTAAATAAATGACAGCTAGAATCTGATTGGTTGCTATAGGCAACATCTCCACTTTTTCAAACCCACAGTTTAGTAAATCTAGCCCTAGGAGTGGTAGTGTTCTTATAAGTCTCCAGTGACAATAATCTGTGCCAGTGCTCATACAGAAATTGGAGGGGTGGCAGTGTCCTTGTCACTCTCCAGGCATATTGCTCTGTGTCATTGCTAATACAGAAACAGGAGGGGTGGTAGTGTTCTTATAAGTCTCCAGTGACATTGCTCTGTGCCATTGCTCATACAGAAACAGGTGAGCTGGCAGTGTTCTTGCCATTCTCCAGTCTCAGTGTCTTTGGTCACACAGAAACAGGGGTAGCAGTGTTCTTGTCACTCTCCAATCTCAGTGCTGTTGGTCACACAGAAACAAGGGTAGCAGTGTTCTTGTCACTATTCATTCTCCAGTCACATTGCTCTGTGCCATCAATATGGATTCACATCAGTCCACAGAAGACCAGGAGCACACTCATGATGACACTAATCCCTCTATGTCATCTGCTAAAGCCTATGTTCAAGTGCATACTGGTGTTAAGTCAGGGAAACAAAAATGTAAAAAAAAGCATTTACCTTTTTAAAGAAAAAAAACACTCTGTCTAATAAATGTGAAAGTTTACTGTAGAAAAACATAACATTGCCAACATGCCATTCTACCCAAAATATTAAAAAGAATACCAGCATCAGCTAGCTCCCTTCTCTCAGCTAGATACCAGCACCTGCAATCTACATCTGTCATAATCCTCCCCCTCATCCTCACCCTCATTAGTGTGTACATCATCCTCACACAATACTAATTCATCCCCTTTGGAATCCACCATTACAGAAGTCTCTGTACTTTTGGTGTAATTGCCGGTAATGGCTTTCCTCATGGAATTTGTAGTTCATTTTATGACAGAGTTGTCACGATTTTTTGGAAATTCTTATAGATCAATCCAAATGTCAAAAAGTAATGCTGACTCATCTGCATCACCACTTGGTGTCTTGCCAAGAAACTGAGGCAGGAGACATTTTTGTGTCAGCTTGCTGACCAGGAGTTCATTGCAGCTCTTAAGATCTGGATCAGCTGAAAAGAAAGAGAAGACATAGCTCATAATCCTAGGATCATGCACGGTTTCCAAAATATAGTGATCCGATTTCAAAACGTTGATAACTCTGGGATCCTGGCGAAGCGAATAAAGTACTTGATCTACAAGTCCTACATAGTTAGCGGAATTGCTTAACTTCATCTCCTCCTTCAATTTCTCTAGCTGCTATTCCAAAAGTCTAATTAGGGGAATAACTTGATTTAAGCTAACAGTGTCTGAACCCACTTCACATGTGATTATTTAGAGTGGTTTCAACACCTTGCACAGCATGGAAACTATTCTCCGCTGTGCTGGACTAAAGTACATTCCTCTCAAATTCTGGTCTTCTTGCAGCTGCTGCATGTCATTGTCATTTTTTAAAAAGTTCTGTAACACCAAGTTGATTGTGTGAGCAAAACAGGAAATGGAATGGAATTCCCCCCGCTGTAATGCTCTAACAATATTGGTGGCGTTATCAGAAATCACATATCCTCAGAAGGCATCCCTTACTTTTTGTAACAGATTGTCAGCTGTATGCCTCTTAGTGAAGCCGCTGATGCACAGAGTAGACTACTTCTGAAAAATGTGACGTACTTGGGTACATGCTGCTGCTGTTCCTGCTGGTGAAGGCAAATCACCAACCCAGTGGGCCTGAAGTAACTGTCTAAAACCAGCTGCATTTATAGTGGTTATTGGACGCAGATCTAATACTAGCATAGTCCCCATGGCGTCTGTGATCCGCAATTGGGTGACAGTTTTTATTACTTTCTTCCTCTAGCAAAGGATTGTTTAACAGTCAATTGTTGTAAACTACTAGTAGTATTCTTCTGGGTTGAAGATCGACCCCCAGCATCAGCAGCAGCAGCAGCGGGACTAGCGCTCAATAATTCTTCAGAGTAATCATAGCTAGTGGAGGAGTCATCTTGTCTTAGCAACTAGAATGCAGGCCTAACTCCCATCACTTGTGAGGATATTGATGATGAAAGTGTTGGGGGTGTAGATTGCAGGTGCTCGGATCTAGTTGAGAGAAGGGAGGTAGATGATGCTGGACTGCTTGTTGTTATTTTTTTAACATAAGGTTCTGATTTTCCCAACAGCTTTCCATGAACTCGCTTCAAATGTCGTAACGTGGATGAGGATCCAAGATGGTTAAGGTCCTTACCTCTACTGAGTGTGTAGTAGTAGTCACCTGTGAAGAGAGTTCAGACACGGTTAGCTTGAGTCAAGTGATTGCCTTAATTATACTTTTTGAGAAGCAGCTAGAGAAATTGAAGGATGAAATTAAACAAATCCGCTAACTATATTGTAATTGTAGATCTAGGACTCCATTCGCTTTGCCAGGATCCAAGAGCTATCAACATTTTGTAATGACGTCTCCTCCTTCAGTTTCTCTGGCAATTGCTTCTCTGAAAAAACTTAGCTTTCCCAAAACACCCAGTGGAGATGCAGATGAGTCAGCACAACATTTTGACATTTGCTCTGCTCTAAAAGAATTGCCAAAAATCGTGACAGATCTGCCATAAAATGAACTACAAATTCCATGAGGAAGGCCATTATCGGCAATTACATCAAAGTACACAGACTTCTGTGATGGTGGATTCCAGCGGGGATGAATTTGCATTGTTTGAGGAAGATGTACACAATGATGAGGGTGAATATAATGACAGTGTAGATTGCAGGTGCTGAAATCTCGCCAAGAGAAGGGAGCTACCTGATGCTAGTATACCTGGTAATATTTTGGGTAGAATGGTATCTTAGCAATTTTATGTTTTTCTACAGTAAACTATCACCTTTTTTAGAGAGGTTTTTTTTTTTTTTAAATAGGTACAAGCTTTTTATTTACATTTTTGCTTCCCTGACTTTAAACCACTATGCACTTGAACATAGGCTTCAGAACATGAGGTAAAGGGATTAGTATCATCATGACTAAGACTGGAGAGTGACAACAACAATGTCACCCCTCCTGTTTCTGTATGAGCTATGGCCCAATACAATGTCACTGAAGACTTTGAAGAACACAGACAGCCCTATTATTACAATTTCTATTTCACCACTGAACCCTGCCACCTCTCCTGTTTCTGTGTGAGCTATAGTACAGTAAAATGTAACTGCAGATTTAGGCCAAGCCAGCCAGCCCTATCATTTCTATTTTAGCAATGACTCTTAGAGGAGGGCGGTATTTATAGATACCAAAACTTGCGAGATCCGAGTTCCGACAACGTCACAATGACGTTTTGCCTCTTTTTGGAATCCAAAATAGTGCAAAAGTACCGAGCCGACTCGGCTCGGTGCTCGGATCCCTCAAGTTCGGGTGTATTCAGTTTCCGTGGAACTGAGCCTGAGCATCTCTAATCAAATATACTCCATATTATAAACTTAGGTATAACCATATCCTAACATATGTTAAAATTACAAATCAATTTAAAAGCAATATGATCAATAAATTATATATAAAGGATCAATCAAAATGTATAAAAGATCCATATTACAATCTGTTGGGCATAAAAAGTCAAAAATCAAGACAGGAAATTTCATAAGCATCTAAAACATTACGGGTGAGAAAATAGAAAAAAAACTTATTAAAATCAAGCAAATTTTTTTTCAGAATTTCATGACTATAATCATAACCTAATTTCCACTGGGTGCTCAAAAGTTTTATGTCTGAATGTCATTTCATATGGAGTTGTATTTCACACTATACCTGCATTAACTTGAGAGGATACTAACATCACTGGTGTAATACTGTGCTATTGGGATACCCTGAACCTTCTATTATCTTACTGTCAGTCTGAGACTTCCAATTTGTCTCCATTCATTTCCACACATCATGACATTGTCCCTGAAACATGCAGCCCTGTCACCACCTTCATATCATGCTGCTGTAAATATTCTGATGATTTAATTGTTCTGTCCCTGTGCACTTAAAAAAATATACCATCCCAGCACAGAAAGATTGACTTCAATAAGGTGCTCAGACCCTTAAGAGTGCTACATAAATGTATTTCAAAAGTCTCAAACAATATTCAAAAGTATTATGCCCAAGTGCAATTCTCCAGCAAAGTTTTTTTTTAATAAAGATCATAAAACTTCTTTATCACATGAAATATACATATCTTAATTTCTGATAAAGATTGAACAAGGTTAAATGTGCACAATCTAACTTAGTATTTAGTTATACCAATCCCTAGGTGGTATAAATCATAGTATTATGTAATAAGTGTGCACAATCCTAATCTCAATGGAATGAGGGCTGGTTACATTAGGATTAGAAAAAAATTGTATCTAGTACTTTGAGCTTCACCCACACAATGACATATGCATTTTTCAGGTCAAGGCTACATTAACTATACAATTGTATAGGAGCTTGTAAGGCAATAGGATGGGATCTGATGTGGAAGCCAACCTGATTGACACAGTATTGACTCTTTATGGTTAATATTGTTTCAATTAAGCAATACTATATTCTTATGTTTTATATGTCCAATTCTGTTCTTTTCAGAATTCATCTGGAAGGGGTCAAAGGTTGACATGGTTTCAACAGATGTATTCTTAGTGCAGAAGGACAATCTTATTTACCTATAGGTTTAAAGAACAATGAGAAAGGTCAAGCTAAAAAAAGTGATGTGAGATTTGCGATCCCAACAATTATAACAATGTTGGTTTATGTGGTTTCTTTATCTCAAGGTAGACAATGTTTAAAAGAAACTTCTTTACCATATTAGCATACTGTAAATAAGAGTATAGATCTTCATATTGTCTAACAGATGCTGTTAAAATGTATAAAAGCTTGTACTTGTCTACACAATGACACACCTCTCTCTGCTTGAGAGGTGTCCACATCTGATGTGAAAGGAATAAAGACTTCATACTTACTTCAGAAGACTTTGAGAAATACTTTTTGCTTTATCAGATCCAGAAGATCCTATCACGTACACTATATGGACAAAAGAATTTGGCCACACCTGTTAATTATTGAATTTAAGTGATTCAATCAGACCAGTTGCCAGAGGTGTACAAAATCAAGCACCTAACCATGCAGTCTCCATTTGCAAACATTTGTGATACAAAATGGGTCGTTCTGAAGTGCTCAGTGACTTCAGGCGTGGTACTGTGATAGGATGCCACTTTTGCAATAAGACGGTTCATGAAATTTCATCCCTGCTGGATATTCCACGGTCAACTGTAAGTGATATTTTTAGAAAATGGAAGCGTTTAGGAACAGCAGCAACTCAACCATAAAGCGGAAGGACATGTAAAAGCACAGAGTGGGGTAAATGATTGCTAAGGTGCACAAAAACTTTGTCGCAGGAGCTTAATGAAATGGGTTTTCATGGCTGAGCATCTGCATGTCCACCTCACATTACAAAGACCAATGCCAAGCGCCGGATGGAGTGGTGTAAAGCACACCAACACTGGACTGTGGAGCAGTGGAAATGTGTTCTGTGGATTGATGAATCACGCTTCCCTGTTTGGCAGTCAGATGGGTGAGCCTCGGTTTGGCGGATGCCAGGAGAATGTTACCTGCCTGACTGCATTATGCCAACTGTGAAGTTTGGTGAGGAGGAATAATGGTATGGCGCTTTTTTTCAGGGTTTGGGCTAGGCCCCTTATCTCCAGTGAAGGGCAATCTTAATGCTTCAGCATATCAAGTCATTTTGGACAATGCTATGTTTCCAACTTTGTAACAACAGTTTGGAGAAGGCCCTATTCTATTCTAACAGGACTGTGCCCCAGTGCACAAAGCAAGGACTACAAAGACATGGTTTGATGAGTTCGGTGTGGAAGAACTAGACTGGCCTGCTCAGAGCCCTAACCTCAACCTCATCAAACACCTCTGGGATGAACTGGAACAGAGATTGCGTGCCAGACCTTCTCGTCCAACATTGGTGAATGTGTAACGCCCCCTGCGGGGAAAGACAGGGACAGACGCAACACAAAAGAACTTACCTTGAAAACGATGGTCACCTCCAACCACGTCCCTCTAAGATAGAGACAGAGATTACGGCCGTGCCTACCAGGTAAGGGCTGTCCGAGAATACGGAAAAGAACGAGGACACGGTCAGTCCAAGCTCACTTGCCGCCCCCTCACTTTGTTCTTGCCAAGACGCGGGGGACTACAGGCACTTAAGACCAAGACTAGTCCGAAGACTAATCCCGCCTCAAGTACCTCACACACCTGCCGGTGAGGGCCTAACCGAAAGGGGGAATCGAGCGTAATACTCACCGGGACACTCCCACTTCCGATCCGGATCTCCTGCACCTCCCCGATACCTGCGGATGACAAGGACACACAGCCTCCCTCTGCACTGTCAGTGAGACTAAGATGGCACCCACAAATGCTAAACTGACGACAACAGCGACCGACCCTAACAACGTTCTAATGGTCGGCAACGCAACTAAGTCAAACCACTATGACTAACTAGGTGTGGTGCACTAACGGAACAGCTCACTTACACACTACGGGGAACACCAGCCGGTGTTCACGGACTAAACCGGAGGGCGGTTCCTAACCCCCTCACCCAGGTCGTACCAAGAAGCTGCCTTCTTGCTATGGGGTCACCCACAGACCCTAAGGACCGGTTCTTTAAGCCCGGCTGAGGCTCAGTGGAACAGCACACTAACCCGCGGGCCGACTGCCGCACGGAACAGCCGATCGAACTGAACCGCCCAACTGCCTGTACTCGGGTATCTCACACGTGTCCCTACGTCTGGAACCACAGGTCCACCTGCACGGAACCGGCCTTGAGGACCCTCAATCAGAACCACAGCCGCCCCTGGAACTGCCTCAAGGTGTGCTGCACTGCCACCAACTCACTCAGCCACGCCCTCTGGGTACCAGTGTGACCCCGCGGACCTAAGGGACAGGAAAACTACGTGTGTTCTTCCCTGACTATGTGTATGCTGGTAACTACACTTGTCCCCACAGCACGGGTTAGCACAGGAAACCACAGGAACAAGAGCCTACCTTTAATGGGGGCCTGACATCTTGCCCCCGGACACAATTACACAGCACATCCAAAATACTGTAATTCAACAATACCCGCCTCACAGACAGAATACAATATACAGTACTTTGTAGGCTACTTACCAGAGCACACCGCTGTTAGCCAACCAGCAAGGTTGCTACAGCACCACAGGAGCCTCCGCTCTACTGTACCTCCTAACTACGTGTGCTCACCTCACACAGGACCGCGCCTACACTCACGAGGCTCCCCCGCCTCTACCTCACCACCACCAGGGCCTTCTGCCCTTCACACCATGGGCCTCTGCCCAGCTACAAACAGAGCCTTGTGCTCTGATTAATGGGCCTCAGCCCCCTCTTTACCTCAGGGCTCTGAGCCCACTAACTAGGGCCTTGTGCCCTGCTACCTAGGGGTCCTAGCCCCTGCCTACCGAGGCCTGTGGCCTCCCTAGCTACCTACTAGGGCCTTGGGCCCTTTATAGCTTACGGGCTACCAGCCCCTATGGCCTTCCTATGGCCACTAACTGCCTAAGGGCCTTGTGCGCTTGTACCTGGGGCTCTCACGCCCCCTGTCTCACTAACAAACAGGGCCTTGTGCCCTTTTAACAACGCTGTGGCCTACTGGCCCACTAACTCATAGGGGCCTAGTGCCCAAGTCCCTGGGCCTTGTGCTGCTAATTTACTTTGTCCCACGGGCCTTGTGCCCAACCGTGGCCCCGGGCCTAGAGCCCGAATTTAACGCTGAATCAACTTACCTGCTCTGCGCAGGAATCTCAGCTTGCCACGCCGTCTTCTTCCTTCTCCGGGTCTTCCAGACCCTCCAGCCGGCGGCACCTCTTCTCCTCTTCGGCGCTGGATCTCCTGTTGCTGCTGGGGTGGGGGCGCTCTCAGCCCTTACAAGGGCTCCCCGCCGACGATCTCCGCCGCTTCCAGTCTTCTTCCTCTCTGGACATCCCACGACGTCCTTCTCGCTCTGCCGCCGGACTCTTTCTGACAAAATGGCGCCACCCGGCGACTTATATAGTCGCCGGCGGGACGTCATTAGCCGGCGCGAGCGCTGATTGGCTCGCGTCGGTGCCAATCTTTTAAATGGTCGGGCGCGAGCCGCGATTGGCTTGCGCATCCGGCCGCTGATTGGCCAGCGGGGAAAGATGAGCCCTGATTGGCTCATCCTTCCCCCGCGCACAGGACCTGCAGGAAAGAAGCCACGATACTCACCGCTGGATCGCTGGATGGGTGAGTACTTCTCCTCTTCTTTCTTCCTGCTGGGCACCATCGGGGACCTCTTCAGCCCCTCCAGGGGCACAGCGCTGGCGGACATCTTCGCCCTCTTCACGGGCACCGGCTCCAGCATCTTCTGTCCCCCCAGGGACACAGCACTGGCGGGGGTCTTCACCGGAGACACCTCCACAAATGACCTCATAAATGTTCTACAGCATGGATGGGCACAAATTCCCACAGAAACACTCTGACATCTTGTGGAAAGCCTTCCAAGAAGAGTGAAAACTCTTATTGCTGCAAAAGTAGAACCAACTCTATATTAATGTATATATATTTGAATACAATGTCATCACAGTCCCTGTTGGTGTAATGGTCCAGTGTCTAAATACTTTTGTCCATATAGTGTAGGTTCTGTATATCAGTTTAGGCCTTATGGCTACTATGTATATATAACAATTTGCGCAACACATTCAGCTTTCCATTCATATATTAAATACTTCAACTGAATTTTGCATTGTACCTTAGATTACAGTGCATTAAAAAATATAATATAATTTAAGAACTATGTTATAGACTCTTCAGAGTAAGTTGGATGGTATATGTGCAGCTCCCACAACACATATTACCTCAAACACAATTCTGCTTACGTGCAAATTGCATGCAAAACAGATCATTGTAATCACTAAACATTTTTGTTCCTCCACAAACCCAGAAATTTTATGGAAACATTCTAATGTGTTTTATCATATAAAATACATTATTGTAATGTTGGATGGGAGGATTTCTCATTTGTGGTGTTGTAAATGTTGATAATTTCCCATAAGACAGTAGTTAATAAAATGGACTTGTTAGTCTTCTGTTTGCCCCCTTTGCTTGTTTTAACATAGGGGGCTACTGCCTTATAGATTCCACATTAAGAAGAGTGGGGTATTTTTTTTTACATATTTTGAAAATATGCTTTTAAAAAAAATGTACAAATGTGTCTCAATATCTCACAAAATCGCTCTACTCAATAAACCCCCACACTATCTAAACTACAGGTTGTACAGAGTGCACAGATACTGTATATCTCAAGGGGGAATGCCACATTTGTATGATCTGAAATCAGTCCATTCATACATTTTGTTTTTTTTAGTACTTTCATTCAATAATACAAGTACAAAGGGAACTGGAAAAACAGAGTTAATGAGGATTAAATTTACATTTACTAACAAAGATAATTAATTTTAGAATACATTATTTGTGTCTACTTAATTACTAGAAATTCTGTTCTCTGTGATTCGGCCATTGATTTCAGATCAAAACTTTTAAAACTTTTGCTGCATGATTCCTTTGATTTGCGGATCCCAGGTAAAATTCTGCTGCTCAAATCATGATTCCCTTTGATTTGTAGGATGCCTACTCCAATTTGCCACACTGTCTTCCTATCAGCCATCTACAATCTATGTGTGATTAACAGGCAACAAAACACATTCAATAATAGCTGGGAAAAGGGTGCCTACGAAGTTAAATGTAGGGTTTTTTTTAGTGTGTATTAAGTGTGTACAACTTTATTGAAAAAATGAATAGTGACTAGGTACTTATGCCAAAAGGAGGAAAGAACGGGGAAAGGGGATCAGAAAAATGTGTATATAGGGCACTCTTTTTACTAGAAAAATAAGTAACTGTTAGGAATAATATCTTTATTAGAATAAAAAATCATTCAATTAGCGAAATAATAAAAACATTGTGTGAATGAGATGATTACCAATAATTCTTGGTGTACATACTGTTAAGAAGTAGTAATAATACTACTATGCTGTCTCACTGTGTTCTGATTGCTATAATAAAGTTGCTAAATAGCAATATCCTGTTCACTGTGTATATATATATAGTGTCCTCAATATATATATGTAAGTCTTGCTTTATAATAATTAGGACCTATATTGGTGTATTGGTCTGCTAAGCAAAAAAATGTTCAAACAGACTAAAACTTTTTGGAACAGGGCGATGTTCCACAATTATACTAAACAAAACATGGTTCCAAGAGGCCTTAGACCTAGGCTATTCCCAGCCTTCGATCTGGCCAATGATGGCTTGAAAAGGGACTGGGAAACAGCTCTATCAAAATGTTCTAATGAGCTGATACAAATCTTAATTAAACATGACAGCTTAATGTTGGAACAGTATACAAGAGAAATCACAGCACTGGGGGAAAAATTAAAACAGCATGAGAATTTGGATAGTTTTCAAAAAGCATATGCAAAATTTAAAGATGACTTGGATCAGTTTGAGAAAACTGTGGAGGATAAAAAACGTGTCAAATTTACAAGGGATCGTAATGATTATCTTAACAATACAGTATTTAGATGGCACCCTAAAAGGCCTATGAATAAATCAGTCTCCGTTACCAGTGCCTCTGAGGTTGATTCATCAGAAGGGGAGGCAGGTGAATCGTCCATGTCTACTAGAGAAGACCCTATTTTGAGGAGGGATTTTTTAGGGTTACGTTCAATAGATCGAGATATCAGCAACACCACAAGACGAGAAAGATACGCAGGGGGGGGAAGAAACATGGACAAAAAGAGGAAAGCCATGGAGGAACAAGAGTTTCCCCAAACCACACGGAGGAACTACAGGAGAACGAGATTTTAGATGATGAATTAAGAATCATCAACCTCACAAATAAACATCTTAGCCCTACCCATATTAAACTTTTGAGTAAGGGCCTGTCCTTTTCCCCCTCACAGACCTTAGACGGGTTTGGATGGGAAAGAGATCTTATGCTTTTTTCTAGGAAGTTGCTTTTGAAGAAATTTTTCTCCAACCGTTCTAGGAATATTGACAGTTTAATCGGATCACAGCAGGACACAATTAGCTCAACCTTTGACACGGAAGAGGAAATCAATGCACTTCAAATATTAGAGGAACTTGATAATAATAATCAATCTTCCACTACATTATTTGAGGTACCGATTTTTAAGAAAAAATCTACCTTCTTACCGGACACATCTATTTGACCACAAATTAAGGTCTTCAGAGAGCTGGTCTCAAAAGATCTAGACCAACTCTTTCTAAAATCTTCTAAAAATAGACAAACTAATAGTAATATCAGTAAAGCTGAGAGAACTATATTAAGGGAGATTCAGACGTGGAAAGACACCATCATAAAACCCTCAGATAAGGGAGGGAATATTGTCCTCTGGCCAGAGGTGCAATATTTGAAAGAAGTCTATCGACAATTAAATGACACCAACTGTTACCAAGGTCTTATCTTCAATCCGGCAGCCAATTATTTGTCATTATACAACAGACTCATTAAACATGCTTATGATGAAGGTGCCATCACTAAAGAGGACTATGAATTCCTGGAGGTTTTACACCCTAAAACACCGGTTTTTTACATCTTACCTAAAGTGCACAAGAACGAACAAAATCCTCCAGGGAGACCGATTGTATCGGGAATCAATAGTCTCACTGAAAAAGATAGTATTTTTGTGGACCTTCATCTACGCAAACATGTATTAAGCCTTGATTCTTACGTAAGAGACACTCATGACGTATTATCAAAAATAAGCAATATTACGGTTACTACATCTACTAAGCTGGCCTCTTTAGATGTTGAATCCCTATACTCTAATATAATACACAAAAAAAAATTGAGAGACAAGCTGGTACACAGTACATTTCAAAAACAACGAGAATTGATAACAAATAGACCGAAAGGCTGTTTTAAGTGTGGAACATGTAAGGCCTGCAGATATATTATACATACAAAATACATACAAAAGAATATACTGACAGATTCTCCAAGATTTGGAGGATCGATCAATTCTTGAATTGCAATACATGCAGCGTGATATACTGTTTAATTTGTACATAGGGATGACCAGCAGGCCATTCAAAAGGAGGATCCTTGAACATGTTAACAATATTAAGAATGCTGGCAAGGACAAAATAAACATGAGGCCACTACAGTAGCCAGACATTTCTACAAATACCATAATAGCGATCCAAGATTTCTAACTGCATTCGCTATGGAACAAGTTAATTTAGGCCTCAGAGGAGGAGATATACATACAGAGCTCCTCAAACATGAGACTAAGAAAATCTTCCTCATGGGAAGCCTAATCCCTTTTGGCCTCAATGACAATAGCAATTATATGGTCTTTTCCTAATTGACCCATCTATATATAATGTTATGTGCGTATTGTCGCTAACCAATAACGATTGTCGAACCTCGATTTGTGTTTCCAACGCACAAAGATTTATTCGCAATAAGTGGAATAATATGCTCAAGCGAAGTAATAGTAAATACAGCCGTTACTTATCGCAGGTGCTCTAGATCCAGTGCAGTCATTCAATCCTGAAGTCTGGGGACAAGATGTCTGCACACTGGATCACAAGCAGCTGCTTATATACACAATCAAATACAGTAATACAATGAAGATGGTATAGCTTGCATCTATTGGTCCAGGTCTCAGGAATGTCCAAGGGGTTGTCAAACATTGGCTGGTTCATCCTAAGGAATCCAAAGGAGGGGGACACCTCTCCAGGGGGTATGCTCTGCTCTTCCCGCGAAGATTCCTTAGTCTTAAGTAGTTCATAATTCCCTATCATTCATAAATTGTGTATGCACTCTGTGATTCCCTCGCAGAGTGAACCAAACAGTAGGATATGTAACAAGGTTCATTATGATACCACTCATGATGTGATTCCTTCAACCCGTTCCGTGTATTTCACTAATATGCATGTAACTCTGATATAACATATAAATACTACTATATCTCGACATAACTGTGTTGCAACTACCATTAATGTGTACTATTTTATAAGTATGCGTGTTTGTGCGAATGTATGGTAAAAGACCGATTACTGTTGCTGCCACGTGTAGTGGATGCGTATACGCCCTTTCACGCCGTAGCGTGACCTTGTACGTCGTAGCGTACCGTACGCATCTTTTCAGACAAAGACAACCAAGTTTGCTAGACTTTAATTGAAATGACTTTATCCGATAAGCTGACTTTGACAATAATCTATAGTATTTGAGTTTAATATTATAATTATCATCATTATTATTATTATTATTTTTTATTATTTCTATTTCTATTCTATAAACAAGGGTTCCTGCAGATCAGTATATGCAATATACAACGGTAACTACATTATTCTGTACCTAAATTCAACTGTGTGCAATACGGTATCATAATAATGCCTTATTGAAAATACAGCTCACTTTAGGGTACACTATAGTTTCTTATGAACTACTATATAATGAGTGTAATTTTAAATATGACAACGACGCGCTACTAAATTCCAGATCATTCTACTGGATACATCAGACTGGCCACTCTATACTGAAACAGTGGTGGGATGGTGTATGCTCTCATAATGGATAATATTTAGCTTACAATATCACGGACAGAGTATCACTTTGACACTAGATCAGTGTCACACAACGTTATATTGGGATACAACACAGGGGGATTAATATATTTTTTCCTTTTATTATAATAGGTACTTTAAATACCTAATAGGGTATTTTGGTTACCAATTTTTATTTTGCACATTAATAGTTAATTGTCCTTTTTATGAATTAATTTTGTAGTCATTTATATGGTCTCACGTTTGTGACAATAACAGTTTGAGACACCAACTTTGTTCTAGGTGTCAACACCTTCTTTTTTCTTTTCACTTTATAAATGGTTTAATACCTCCTATAGTAACTAATCACATTAGTCACGAGTTAGTGTTATTTTTAATCATAGACTGATAACCAAAGGGCCTGGGGTTGTAACACGCAGGCTCCTAACACAACATAATATGGTATTTACATCGCATTATTTAGTTTACACGCCATCAATTTGATCACCAGTAGGGTTATATTATTGATTTATTATCAAAACTTACCTGTGAGAGAGAGGGCTTACAGACTGGAATGCGCTGTTATTAATATCCATTTCACAGAGCTATTTTTCTGTATTAATACATGTATTGATTCCAGAAACTAGAGTTATAATTCTGCTGTGGATATGTATATGTTTCTGTTGGTCACTATAGTTACCTGTTCATAACGAGGCCAGCTGGGAGGCTTGTCCTCAGGCTGGATCATGTGATAGAAAGTCCCACTTTGATTGGCTTGAATGCAGATGAAGTTTCCATTGAGAATAGACGCTACATCATTTAGGGGCGTGATTACACGATTAAATAGCCTATTGCCGCCCCACATCGGGTTGCCTTAATAAAACACTTAGCGAAACGCGCGTTGGCATTCTGCTGTGCTCACGTGTGTGTGTATGTTCACGATAACAATATATTGAGCCTAATACAGTACTCCTCTCTGCTATATTAGTGGGGTCACGCTGGATAGCATTTTAGATAGCCTATAACAACAATGCAAAATATCTTCTGATATCACGATTCTCCAGCTTGACTCAATACAGACCCATATCAGATTACAGAGTATATCCATAGGTAGATCAACTGTATGAGAAGCGGATAGAATCTTTTTAGGAGGTGCCTGATATTAATATAGTAAATGTATTTGGAATGTTGCTTTAGATAACGCCAGACGTATATAATGTTAGGAGATTATAAGGACACTCCTTATTATCAGTCTAGCGGGGTTACATTATACACTACCCTGGGGATCTTTGAGAGAGACTATTATTATGGGAGGTAGCCCCAGCTAACAGGCTTCCAATAAGATCATCAAGCACACTATAAGCAGGTTTACTGAAGAAATATGGATATTACTCTTTAGGTGGTGTCCTGTTTTGAATCCATCTAATGCTCAATGATCGCTATATCTCATTATATACTATAGAGATATATGTAAGCCCTTAACAATTTTGGGAGGATCAGTTCAATTTCCTTATACATATGTGAGCGTAGGAGAGTGGTGATAGATGTACATGTTATTATATTGTAACAGTTACACTTCTGGCCACCTATGCAATACCGAGGCTCACCACTAGGAAGTTAATATAAGGAGTGAGAGGATATATAAGTGGTAGGATAATATACATAGGTGTCTTTTTTGCTTAGCAGACCAATACACCAATATAGGTCCTAATTATTATAAAGCAAGACTTACATATGTATATTGAGGACACTATATATATAAACAGTGAACAGGATATTGCTATTTAGCAACTTTATTATAGCAATCAGAACACAGTGAGACAGCATAGTAGTATTATTACTACTTCTTAACAGTATGTACACCAAGAATTATTGGTAATCATCTCATTCACACAATGTTTTTATTATTTCGCTAATTGAATGATTTTTTATTCTAATAAAGATATTATTCTTAACAGTTACTTATTTTTCTAGTAAAAAGAGTGCCCTATATACACATTTTTCTGATCCCCTTTCCCTGTTCTTTCCTCCTTTTGGCATCAATGTCTATATTGTGTAGAAGCACCTCCCAATATGATGAGATGAAAAGATTTCTCGAATCTAGTAGGGGTTCAGCTTGGTGCGGTGATAAGTTTTTTTTTGTTTGGTGACTAGGTACTTGCCATCTCATTTTTATCCAAACCATCGATTCCCAAAATGGTGCAGATTCAACAAGCTTAAAATGCAACATTTAAGTAGCTCTCATTTGTGTTAAGTGCACGGTTTGGGGAGAGGACTAGAATTATTACATTTTTTTAGATAAAAATCAAAGAAAGTTTAATGTATATGACTTTTTTTTCTGCTCACATAAGTACACGACTGAAATGCACAAAGGAAGTTAAAAGGAGAATGATAAAAAATGCTTTTAGTAAAAATTGCAGGAAAGCATGAATTAAAGTCAACCAAAGAACTACAATTCCTTTTGCGTAAAGCAGTAATTGATGATCTTACTCTGTACCCAAAATCATATTTTACAATATCCTTTAGTAACATGATTGAAATTTGTTGCATTGATTGTCCTACCAACAGAAAAGGAGATATACTGTAGGAGAAGAACACTGTCACAATGAGGGCATATTTCCATATAGTTTAAGCTTCTAAATGCACCATGCTTCTTTATGAAATACTAATGTGTGCTTCCATATTTCATGCCCACCTGAGCACTTATCTAATCAGATGGAAGGTAAATGTATAAGTGAATAATGGTATTTGTCTACCCTGGCAATATAGATATATAAATATATTTATTGAATAAACATGCAAACTACAATATTTATACTATGTAAAATATGTAACTAAATGCATATAACAAGTGGATGATCAATCTATGGTAAAGAAAAATATTGCGTACAATTAAACAATTAAAATAACAATTCTAAACATGATAAATTAACCAATAATTCCAGGAATTTCATATTTTCTTCACTGTATTCTGAAATATCAAAAATCCCTTAAAAAATAAATTAAAAGTACAGTTTGTTCAAACCAGCATTAAGATTGTTTGTTTACACAGGAGTTGCTTGGAAACATTACTCCTGTTCAGTAGAATTGTCACACTCTGGGAATGACGTTAATACATAAGGCAAGGAAACTAAGAGGTCAAGGATATATATTTCTGGCCACTATGGTTCGTACTAGCTTGCAGTACAGACCATTGATTACTATGCCAAGTTCCAGTTCTAGCCATCAATGTTTTTTTAGTTACTTTTAAACTTTTTATTTTTCAACATTAATGTTATACCTGTCAAGCTTGAAAGAAACAACAGAGATAAACTCATGCCCTCATCCTAGAACTGTTGCCCTATAGTAGATTATTCAAAAATTGTTAATCAATTGTTTTCTGCACTCTATAGAGAGAAGTCTCTGCTCCTTATAAGTAAGCAAAATAGCTTTATAAACACACGCATCTTAAAGAGCATTCTTTGAGACTTTCCATAAACAGGAACCTCTACTATGCCAAAAAGACACAATCCAAAGACTTAGGCCTAGAAAAAGCTAATTTAATACATTTTAGCACTTCTGCCCAAACATTGTAAGATGTGGAAAGTACCAGACTTTAAACAACACAGAGCCTTTGACCTATTTATATTGATAACACTGGTCTGATGATGCTATATATGTTATCTGGGGTATCCAGCTACAATGTATTAAACACCTTGTCCATGGGGGAAGCCAGCATAAAAATCACTGTTTAGATACAGCTCTCTTAAATTTTAATGAATATCAGGCATCAGTATAATATCATTCAAGGTGATCTGTGTGGCCATGGTTTGGTATATCAGTATAGTTTTTGGATATTGTTTGGGATACCGTTTTTATATGCTGAACGGAGACAAAACCCTCAGTCACATAAATGTTGTTGAAATAAGGGGCAATCACAGCTTGTAATCCCCCTTCTTAGTAGATGGTGACACTAGACTGGTCCAGTTCTGATTTAGAATTGTTATAAGGAAAGAGGTTACTGATATAGTTAATAGTCCATGCATGCAGAATAACAGAAAACCAGAAGCTCGGGGGAAGTTACTACTGTGATTAACCAAGTTTCTCCTTGAATCCTGAGCATTGTTTTGTTTGAGCCTAGCCCTCACATTGTCATGTTACTGCTGACCTTTAATAGTAAGCCATAAAAGCCATACCTCCTGCACCTATAATAGTTTTGTTACTGATTCTGTGTATGCACAAATGATTCTGACAGTTGAATTGAGCTAACATTGTTTGAATCAATATTTCTACAACTTTACAGGTTAACACTCTCTGTCTGATATCTCTGGGTGTTCTTATGTTCTCCCATCTAATCTTTTTATCTACGTGTTCAGCTTTGTTGAGAAGTTCTTTATCTTTTTATCAGAGTCTTTCTAGAGGGGAGGTATTGGTTGGAACATTATTCTCCATAGCCCCAGTTCATCTTTCACTTTCCACTGCTGGAAACAACTGAAATCTGCATGTAATGTACAAAGTCCACAGGTAATGCACACAAAACAGCAGCACCTCTGGTGGAACAGAGAAACTGCATTCTAGAAAATGTTTAGAACACAGTCCTAACAGATAGTGAGTAGTAAGTACAACTAAAGCAATACAAGCTGTGAGATCCGATGAAACCAAGGTGAGCAGAATGCAGTAAATCACAATGCATTATACCTGCTTACTTCAAAAAAAATGTATAGAAGCTAATGAATAGAAAGAATTACTAAATGCCAATCAATACATCACCTACAATGACCACTATTCATTATAAAGCACATTATACTTAAATATCATAAGCTATCCTTTGTTTTCTATTCAACAGCCTGGATGAGATTAAAAGATTTTACTATTTGTGGAGCTCATTCTTTTTGTCCTTTCATGTTTAATCCCTGTTGCTCACTGATGTTGGACTTGACCATGCTATATTTTAGCTTTTTCATCAAAGTGAGTGTTATTTATTTAGCAATACAGTGTTACAGAATAAATAAATCTATTTCAAGAAATTGAATTCATAACAGTATATGGAAAATATGAATCAAGTCCCAGGCGTTCAACAACAACATCAATAACATCAATAAACCCAAATAAACATAAACAGCTACAGAGTTTACAGACTGGCATAGTACTGATAGATCATATAGTGTTAATCAAAGAATAGATAAAGTACATACATTACAGAATACCCCCGTGACAAGGCAATTTTATTATGCAGTGATAATAGAACTGTTCAAATCATTATACTGCAATCTGCTATATTGCTATGCTATAAATATTAACATAAAAATGTATTTGCTTTTTTGGGGGTTAAGGCTTATCTGCACACAGCTTTTAAAGTCAAGTATATCCCAAGCAATAACAGATGGATGCCTATGGAATCACCTGTCATAAGTTGGATAATTGAAAAGGAAGGGGAACTACAATATGGTTCACAAAACCCCAAAAGAGCTATCATTATCATCATTTTTTTTATATATAGCGCCAACAGATTCCTGAGCGTTTTACAATTGGGAACAAACACAGTAAACTAATAAACAAACTGGGTAAAACAGACAAAGAGGTGAGAAGACCCTGCTCACAAGCTTATAATCTATGGGACAATGGGAGTTTGATACATGAGGTTAAGTCTACATTTTGCATTTCGGTCCAACCAGACTGCAAAGGTAAAAAGTGATTCGTAAGCTAAATGATCCCGTCACACAGCAATGTTGGTCAGGGGGTTGTTGTCTTGTGTGAATTGTGTAATGGGTGGTATTAGGGTAATCTAGTGAGGTCAAGAGGGTGGTTGAGGAATATATAAGCTTGTCTGAAGAGGTGGGTTTTCATAACATGATTTAGATATAGAGTCGATGTGGGAAACAAAGGATAGTTCTGAGTCAAAGATCACACCTAGGCAGCGAGCTCGAGAGGTGAGGTTTAAGGTCATGTTAACAACAGAGATAGAAATGTCAGGTATGCTCTTGCTGATGGGTGGGAATATTATTAACTCTGTTTTAGAAAGATTGAGTTTGAGTTGGCGAAAGGACATCCAAGATGAAATGGCAGAAAGACAGTTAGTAACACGGACAACACAGATGTCGAGAGATCAGGAGAGGATAGATAAATTTGGGTATCATCTGCATAGAGATGATACTGAAATCCAAAGGAGCTTATTAGATTTCCAAGAGAAGCGGTGTAGATAGAGAATGGCACATGACCTAGCACTGAGCCTTGCGGTACTCCAACTGATAAAGAAAGGGGAGCAGAGGTGGATCCAGAGAAATTAACACTGAAAGAGCGATTAATGAGGTAGGATGAGAACCAGGATAGAACAGTGTCCTGAAGACCTAGGGATTGTAGCATTTGTATGAGAAGAGAATGGTCAATGGTGTCAAATGTAGCAGAGAGATCCAAGAGAATTAGAAGAGATTAATGGTGTTTAGTTTAAGCAGTGATCGGATGTTTGACAACCTAAGCCAACTACAAAGTATTGTGCTCTACCACAAATATCAAATGAGTATAAATCTAAAAGGTGGGGTGCAAGTGGGGTGTAACCACATTGTACAAACGAAAATACATAGGATCCTCTGCACCCACCAAAGACACTATTAATGCTATTCAAGCAATGCATGGTTATATTTACTATCAGTGTAGGACTGGCCAGAAGGGGAAGACTTTAGCATGAGTCAGTCAACTTAATATGTATTGCAATATGTGTAACTAACATTCCCGGTTTTAATACAGAATATAGCTTTAATAGAGAGCACAGCTCAAAGAGCATTTTACTAAATTATAACACTCAAGCTAAATGACCATGGCTGGGAAGCTGGTAATATAAAAATGGGTAATCTGTATCCTGTGGATTTCTGATCAAGAACAGCTTGTGACCTGATTCTGTTAGTCAGTTCAGGTTGTCATGCATTAACACCAATTGATAAATAGTCTATGGATGGACACAGCCACCAGGTATTTATTTACCAAGTCAAAGAGATAAATTACCTTTAATAAAATCTTGTGATTAGTCCCCTACTGGGACAATCATCTGGGCTCCAATTATATTTAACATTCTATTACCAATTTTTTGTCACATTATTATTACTTCAAGTGTAATTGTGCTTACTCTTTTACTCTATGTGTGAAATGCATCTTTATAAGACACTACTTCAAATACCCAATGTTTTTGTTATTTGTATTGTTTGTATATATTTTATTGAACATATATGTTATATGTTTTTGGTTTTCCACTTATGTAATTGCTTTTGATCACAGTCATATTTTCATATGGTCACACATGGAACACTTAAATAAAATCATAAGACAAGTGGGTAGGGCCTAGTTAAATGAGATCTTCTAAGATATTAAATCATAAGACAAGTGGGTAGGGCCTAGTTAAATGAGATCTTCTAAGATATTACTGGAGATCTCTTGTGGAATGGACAATTAAATTAGATCACAGTATGAATTAAAGACATGTCAAGAGCTAGAAGGCGAATTGAGTTATATCAAAAATTACTTTGCAATGTTTACAATTTATGCTGATCTTGATTAACTAGCAGGAGTTCATAATTTAGTTGATAAAGTTTGATCAGGAAACATAGGATTAGCATTATTTTATGTGAATCTCTCTGTCTGCTACAAACAAAGTTGATGACCTTTGCAAATGTTATCATGCTGTCTAATCTGAAGACAATTAAGATAACTTGAAATTGTGTGATACATGATAGAACAAACCTTACATGCAATTATTGGAACTATTCGGTGCTGCTAAAAAGCATTGTTGGTTAAAACAATGTGGAAAACATATTTAAGACTTGTTTTCTTTAAAAGTGCTTAAAAGATGTTCTGAAAGATCTTTCAATAGAGATGAAAAGTACAGTTTGTGGTGAGATTGCAAAGTATAAAATTTAAATTTCCTATTTACTCTTTCAGAGCTCATTAAATTTAGACTGGAAAGTGAAAGTATAACTAGTCAGATATATTGCTTGCTGTTCATAGATAAAGCAGAATGCAAATGCTTTTTATGCTTATTGGTCTGAAGCAAGTTAAAGGGCAAAAGCGTAAGCACTAATTCCGTGTTTGAGATGCCTAGCATTTTTATTTGACGGCTATACAGTGGATGCTTATTATACAAATTGTCTTCAGTGTAGATTGTACCTCTAACTTGGGTTTGATATCACATTGAGTTGTTGACTGGCTTAGGGATATAAAGTGAAACTTTATTTTTAAAATCTACTATAATAACAATGCTTCAATATCACAAATAGATATGCCCAGAGAAGGCAAGTTTACATATGTACAAGTATCATAAATACAAGAGTATACAAAGTTGAATAGATAATTCTCCAAATTATTACAACTAAAAACAAATGTATCAATTAAACAAAATGTGCAATTACTTACAAGAACACCATAATAGAAATAAATTAAAATATTATTTATTTTTAAACTCAGTAGTGTGCTGTGTAACTTCTGGTCTGGACTTTTTTCATGCTAGTGCAGAAAATGAATACAGATTTGATTAACTAGGTGCAGAAGAGGTTTTTTGTTTTCTTCTTACCATGTATCCATTGAGTCTGTATATTTTAATAATTACCAAATCATTCCTGTAAGGTTTAATAGGTATTTTGATTTTCTTTATAGAGCCTGTATTCATTGCTAATGCTTGACACTGTTTTGAGATATGAATCTATAGCACTCATGTGTTGGTACACCAAGATATACGATATATGTCTTGCCTAGCAAATTATATTTGTTTAGTTCAATTGCATGGTGTGCTATGAAACAGAAAAATCTTGCAAAGCCTTTATCAGATCAAAATATAAAAACTTTGTTTGCAGTCAAGTGTTCAGAGTCACAATCGTTTGACCAGGTTATGTTTTTAAGCGACCTGAAAAATTGACCCCTGGGGGTAAACATATCAAGCTGAGAGTTTTCTGTCGGGTTTGAAAAGTGGAGATGTTGCCTATAGCAACCAATCAGATTCTAGATATAATTTGTAGAATGTACTAAATAAATGATAGCTAGAATCTGATTGGTTTTTCAAGCCCGCCGGAAAACTCTCAGCTTGATATATTTAGATCCTGAACATTTTTTTTTAACAGTAAAACATTCTGAGCAATTCTTATTACAATTATTTCAAAGTGACTTGTAGTTAAAAAATTGACTACATAGACTTTTTTATAAATTGGATCTTACAATCAAAGGAATATAGACATATCAGAAATGATATAACCCAAATTAATGTTGACTATTAACTTTTTCAACAATTCTTATATGTATAAAAGTACATATAAGCGATTTTACAATAGTCGGTGGTGAGTTGTACTGTGCTGTATTCACCAGAAGTTAATCCAACCATTAATGGATTCCAGAATATCTGACAATGGGTTTATCTTTCAGTGTTTGAAATTAGTATACTAAATTTTAGTCACTGTGAATTGTTCTTGCAGTGTTCAAATTGTGGTCAATATAACACAGGAAAGATCAACAGGTGGCTGTGGCAGATTAGTACATACCATAGATCAAAGGGAAGAGGGGTTAAAATGTCTAATACAAAATTATCAACTATGTAACACTGTTACACTGACAATTAAGCAAAGTCTTGCATTTATGCAGATGTATTTACTGCTTGTGCTGTTTTTCCGGAGGGATTTACTTTGTGTGAGATTGAGAGGTGGTCATGGCAGTAAATGTGCATTGAGTACAATGCATAACGTCCCTCATCTTCCCTAACTTCCTTATTATGTAAAGTCTTTGGTGAGACCAAATAATCAGAATTTTGCACATCAAAATTTTCACACTTGCAATTTACAATTTTTCAACACCAATTTTAGTTAGGGGTGATAGGTACACTTCAAGTTTATATTTATAATTGTTTATATTTAATTTTGTCCTAAAGTGAATTTAACAACTACAGTATATACTTTATTGTAAAATTATACGACAGAAAACGGAAAATGAGAGAAGTACATCTGATTTATGAATAAGTCTATTTAGGCCTCTAGTAAACTGCAAGTCATTTTCACAGTAGTTATTAATCCAATTAGTTCAATGTTTTGGGGCTAAGGAGAAAGTTCTAGAGTCCAATTTTCAGAAAAACACGATTAGTCATGTTGTTTATCTGAACATTTGACTGCAAACGAAGTGGTTTACTCTGTTTTAGTTTTTTAATATTAAGATCTTTTGAAGACCCTGCAACAACAATACAATTAAAAGTAGAGATGTTCTCTGACCCGCGTGTTTTCGTTTTGGTTTTGGATCTGGATTAAGTTCGTGTTTTGATTTTGGTGAAACCGCCCTCGCGTGTTTTGATTTTGGTTCTGGATCTATATGTTTTAGAAAAATAGCTAAAATATGCTAAAATCACATAATTTAGCTCCTTTTTTGTTTCTACATCATTATTAACCTCAATAACACTAATTTCCAGTCATTTGCAGTCAATTTTGACCACCTCACAGATCACAATATTATTTTAATACACTTTCGGACAAAGACTGCAGCGAGCTGGCTGAATGCTAAGTGACAGAGCAACGACACAAACACAAGACAGTTCATAGCACATCTAGGAAACATTGTGGCAGAAAAGAAAAGTGTTGTAATATGGAATTATCTTTGGGCCCTCCCACCGTTGCTTATATAAGGTATTGAAAAGGACATGTACATTTTAACAAAGCAAGCACTCCAGCGACAAGGAGTGCCACTTTTGTGGCTGAACTGCTTGGTTTGTTTGGACCCCCGCATAACAAGCTACTGATAGCTTAGCTGTCTTAAGCCTAACAGTGCTGCCAATAAATTCTACATTATTAAACCATGTCTGCTCATGCTGCATCGTTAATCTCCTTCTCTTCTCTGCATACCTCCCTCTCATCCCTGAAGAATTGCCAAACTTATGTAGACACAGGAATGGATATTACAACTGGAGTGGCATTAGATCTGCTTCAGACAGACTGTGACATTAAACATGTTGGCAGAATGGAATCCGTCACGTTGGAATATGCTGCATTAAACAGATTTAAACCAATATATAGATGCAGTTGAGATCGTACTTAAATTAAAACGTGACCCACCGGAGGAGATGCAGGATTTAAGAGAGCTTGTACACAAGAGATATACTGCGCTTCAGAAGAATAATACAGAGAAGGCCCTGAGGCAGGATGATAAATATGTCCAGTTTAAGAACAGCTAAGAAAACAAATGGGTGTGTCACCGACCCCTGCAGAATAAGATTTGGAAGATGAAGACAAGTACATGGCCGGTACAGTGAAACTGAGAATGGCTTATTGTCACGGGCACTAGGAGTCTTTACCCAGGGATCACCAGGTGATGGACTTACCAGAGCAGTATAGATGGTAATATGGTACTCTGGTAGCAGGGTGATCACGGAACAGGAAATAGTAGATGATAGGGATGCTCAGGAAAGTCTATGACTAGCAGCACTGGTAATATGGATGTAGTAATACACGAGGAACTGTATGGACAAAGGACACGTGAGGGTAGTCAGTGGTCTGCGGTAGCAAGTTGTACCACTGCTATAGTGAGGAGGAATGTCCAACAGAAACGAGGAGGTGATGAGAGTCAGCGGTCTGCGGATAGCAAGTTGTACCGCTGTCTGAGTGAAGGAATGAAATCCAAGTGGAGGTATCCGGGGAGTCAGTGGTCTGCGTTAGCAAGTTGTACCACTGCTATGTGAGAGGATACTGGAACAGGTGACACAGGAAACAGGGATCAGTGGTCTGCCTCTAGCAAGTTGTACCACTGAATATATATGTGAGGAGGAGCACGGGGAGAGACTGCAATACAGGGGATACACGGGCACCTTAAACTTGATCCACAATAACATGCACAATATATTAATGACTGAACAGCACTGCAATAATAGAAAGTCACTTGAGGTAATCCGGCACAAGATAACACAGTCAATGATGGCAATAGTCTCAGCGGATAGTAAACTCCAGAGGAGAACAAACTCAGTCCAGCAAGATATGCAATACACCAGCACAGTCAATGAGAAGTATGCATACCGTGGTTCAGAAGCAGGCTGTCAGACAGGAGTGCAGAGATACCTGAACGGCTGGAGGCCGGCAGGATGCGAAGTCCCTGGAGGGGTGAAGCGGTAATCAAGTAGGTGCAGCGCACAGGTAGGTAGACCAGCAGGGGAACAAATACTCAGGAAGCAGTAGTATGTAGGACTGGACTCCTGGAGGACCCTGAAGAGTAGCGATGATCTAGATGAGATGAAAACAGTGAGGCGCAGATCCGATGCAGACTGGCGAGTAGAGACCAGCGGGAACACGAAGAATCACGGAGAGCGGGTCAGCTGTTGTAGGACGAGTAGAACTGAGAAGTAGCAGCAGCAGGACTCTGCAGATACACGGAGGTAGTGGGTAGCAACCAGCAGGTGCAGCAACGATGAAACACGGGAGAGCAGAGCTGAGCTGGAACTGTTGAACACGGAGAGTAGCGGATAGGAATCAGCTGTAGCAGTCTCGAGGAAACACGGGAGAGATGAGATGAGCTGAAGACTGAAGCGCACGGAGGCAGCGGATAGGAATCAGCCAAACAGTCACGATGAAACACAGGCGAGTTGAAGTGGCTTGAAGACTGTAGTGCACGGAGGCAGCGGATAGGAATCAGCTAACAGTCACGATGATACACAGCAGAGTTGAAGTGGCTTGAAGACTGTAGTGCACGGAGGCAGCGGATAGGAATCAGCTAACAGTCACGATGATACACAGGAGGGTTGAAGTGGCTTGAAGACTGTAGTGCACGGAGGCAGCGGATAGGAATCAGCTAACAGTCCCGATGATACACAGGAGGGTTGAAGTGGTTAGGAAACCACAGGAGTAGAAGTGGTCTGGAAACCACAGGGGTAGAAGTGGTTTGGAAACCACAGGAATCAGCAGCGCTGAATACACGAGGAAACACAGGAACACCTTCAGAGGCTCATGGGGAATGAGACTCCAAGATCAGGCAACGTGGTATTGACCACAGGTGCTTAATATAGGGAGTGTTGCCTGATCTGCCAATTAAGTTAAAGGAACAGGTACTGAAGGGTTTGAAAGGGCTGCGCATGCGCAGACCCTCAGGATGGAGGACGACCACGGTTCCTAAATATACGGGAAGAAGCACTCACAGTCCGGTGAGTGACACTTATTAAATCAATTATGGTTTCTTTGATCGCTAGACCCATTACTTGGATAACTGTGGTAATTTTACAGCTAATAGATGGTGACGAATGCTGACACCCCAGGGATGCGTGCATTTATCAGACCAAGACCAATCTGGGGTGTCCCAGTGGGTTGTAGATGGTAGACCCAGTGATAAACAAAGTATGTGGTCACACATACGAGAGAGAAGCAATTGAAAGGATGATTGAAAACAAACTTCATCCTAACACAATATTAATTCAGCCCCACAGGAAACCACCATTACAAAAGTCTCTGTAACATAAATGTCAAAAACAGAAATGTAAAAAAAAAAGCTTTTACCTTTTTAAAGAAAAAAAACACATCTTTAATAAAGGTGAAACTTTACAGTAGAAAAACATAAAATTCCCAACACGACATTTTACCCAAATATTAATAAGCATTGCAGCATCAGCTAGCTTCCTTCTCTCAGCTAGATCCCAGCACCTGCAATCTACGTTGTCATCATCCTCACCCTCATAAGTGTGTACATCATCATAACTCAATTCTAATTAATGCTGGCTGGAATCCACCATTACAGACGTCTCTGTTCTTTGATCTAAATACCAGTTAAGGCCTTCCTCATGAAAATTGTAGTTAATTTTATGACAGAGCTATCACAATTTTTGGGCATACACCAGACCAAATGTCAAAATGTTCTGCTGAATCATCTGCATCATCCTTGGGTCTCTTAGAAAAGCTTAGTTTTTTCCTAGCAGCAGTAGCCTGAGAAACTTAAGGAGGGGACGCCGTCATGTCAGGTACCACTTCAGCTATAACTTTCTCACCAGGAGCTTATTGCATGTCTTTTGATCTGGGACAGTGGGAAATAAAGAGAAGAGATAGCTCTTATTATTATTATTATTATTATTATTATTATTATCATTTATTTGTTGGGCGCCACAAGGTTTCCGCAGCGCCGTACATAGTACAAACAGTAGACCATACAGGGTTAAACAGTACAGAACGATAAACACAAAGTACCAATGCTTCAGTAACTCCAGGACAGCCATATGGAGTAAGGACAGAGCAGAAGAATAGGTATGGAGACACGAGGGAAGAGGGGCCCTGCTCATAAGAGCTTACATCCTAAAGGAGGGTGGAACCTAGGATCAAGCATAGTTGCCAAAATTTAGTGATCCGAATTCCAGAAGTTGATAATTCTCTGATCCTGGCAAAGCAATTGAAGTACTTAATCTACAAGTCCAACATACATAGCATAATTTCTTTGCTTCATCTCCTCCTTCAATATTTCAAGGTACTTTTCCAGAAGTCTAATTAAGGGAATCACTTTGCTCAAGCTATCAGTGTCTGAAATCAGTTCACATGTGACTACTTCGAATCGTTTCAGCACCTTGCACAACATGGAAAGTATTCTCCACTGCGCTTGATTAAAATACATTCCCCCTCCTTTCCTAATGGCATGGCTTGTGGATTAAGCGTGAATGGCTTTTCGCTGTTCCTCCATCCTCACAAGCATATAAAGTGTGGAATTCCACCTTGTTGCCACCTCTTGTTTCAGCAGGTGACAGGGCAAAATAAATTGTTCTTGCAGCTGCTGCAATTTCCTCTATGGTGTTGCAGAATGCCGAAAATGTCTCAAATTTTTTTGGGGGCCTCAAACAGCATCTCCTGCACGTCCCTGTCATTTTTCAAAAAGCTCTGTACCACCAAGTAGATTGTGTGAACAAAACAGAAAATGTCATGGATTTCACCCAGCTGTAATGCTCTTACAATATTGGTGGCGCTGTCATAAATAACGTATCCTCAGGAGAGTCCAAACGGGATAAGCCATGTTGCAATGGCATCCCTTAGTTTTTCAAACATGTTGCAATTGGTATGCCTCTGAGTGATATCATTAATATACAGAGTAGCCTGCCTCAGAATAATCTGGCATTGTTGGGTACATGCTGCTGCTGTTCCTGCTGCTGAAGGCAATTCACCAACCCAGTGGGCTGTCACAGTCATATAATCTTTAGTTTGCTCAGTTCCGCTTGTCCACATATCTGTGGTTAAGTGTACAGTGGGTAGAATGGCATTTTTTAGCCCAATAATTAGATTTGATGGAACCTTCTGGTAGAGGTGAGAAATTGATTTTCTAGTAACATGGTGCCGTGATGGAATTTGGTAACGGGGACACAGGACCTCAGTTAACCAGCTGCATTAATTGTGGATATTGGACGTAGATCTAATACTAGCATGTCGCCATGGCTTCTGTGATCCGCTTTGCAACTGGGTGACAGCTTTCATACTTGCTTTCTCTTGCAAAGGATTGCTTAACAGTCAATTGTTGTAAACTACTAGTAGTCTTCTTCTTGGTCTACTTCTGGGATGAAGATCCACCCCCAGCAGCTGCAGTCAGATTACAGCTTAAAAAATTTTCAGAGTAATCCTGGATAGGGGAGAAGTCATCTAGCCATAGCAACTTGGATGCAGGACTAACTCCAATCACTAGTAAGGATATTGATGAGGAAGGTGATGTCGGTGAGGCTTTACAATCGCTACAAATGGCTAGATAAATGTTGTCAGGATTGGGTAAAAATATTTGCAAACATAAGAGGTGGATTTTTTGATCTTATGCGTGACAATGGCCTCCTTCTTATCACTGGCAAGTACGGCTTCCACTGGTGCAGAACTTACACAAACAACATCATCCTCATCACGATCCACCCTAACATCCTCATAAGCGCCGTCGTCAGCTACACAAATATCCCCCTCATTCTGTTGCAAATACAAAGTGGTATCCTACATTTGTGTATCACCGGCTACACTAAGAGGCATACCGCTGACAACCTGTTTGAAAAACTAAGGGATGTCATTGTAATATGGCTTATCTATTGTGAGAGCATTACAGCGGGGATAATTCCATCACATTGCCTGTTTTGCTCACACAATCAATTGGTGGTACCGAGCTTTTTAAAAAATGACAGTGACTTGCAGAAAATGCTGTCTATGTCCAGAAATAATTTGGGTTATTTTCGGCATTCTTTGACAGCATGTAAGAGATTGCAGCTGCTGCAAGAAGAATCGAATTTGAGGGGGAATGTACTTTAGTCCAGCGCAGTGGAGAATACTTTCTGTGTTATGCAAGGTGCTGAAACCACTCTATGTAGTCACCTGTGAAGTGAGTTCAGACACAGTTAGCTTCAGTCAAGTGATTCCCCTAATTAGACTTTTGGAAAAGCAACTAGAGAAATTGAAGGAGGAGATAAAACTGAGCAATTCCGCTAACTATGTAGGACTTTATTCGCTTCGCCAGGATCCGAGAGTTATCAACATCTTGAAATCAGATCACTACATTTTGGCAACTGTGCATGATCCTAGGTTTAAGAGCTATGTCTTCTCTTTCTTTCCAGCGGATCCAGATCTCTAGAGATGCAATGAGCTCCTGGCCAGCAAGCTGACAGCGCAAGTGGTACATGACATGAGGACTCATCCTCCCTCAGTTTCTTTGACAACTGCTGCTAGGAAAAACTTAGCTTTCCCAAAACACTCAGGGGTAAATGTATCAAGGTCATATTTTGAATATCCCACAATTTTCTCAAGGTTGTTTTATCTTGCAGATGTTTTAAAGTGAGATTTTATGTAAAATCGCCAGAGATGTGTTTGTCAAAATTGCCATTTCCAAAATTGATAGTGATCAAAGTTCCAACTGTTTTCCACTCTAGCTATACAAGTCTCAAATGTATGAAGCTGCAATTAAACAGACTCTCCCAAATTTGCTTAAAAAATATACAACACGCTGCTTCCTAGCTGCTTAATTAGTAAACACATCATTGTTACACTGCCCTGCCTATACAGCCGGAGGTCCGGCAGCTGTCAAAAGTATAAAAATAGATAAATGTTCAAAATTTTAAAAAAAAGCCCTAGTGGTGCCAGCCTACTGCTGGTTACGTGAAAATCGGGGGAAAAATTGCATGGGGTTCCCCATGCACTAGGCAAACCAGCCGGGGTTGGCACTATGTGATGACATATCAACCCCAGGCTGTTCAGCGCTGGACTTGATTCCCCAGGGAGTGAGGTCCACAAAACAAAATGTGTAGGCCCTCCCTTTAAGAATAGCCAGCCCAGTGCTGAAAGCACTAGGGCTCTTCCTACCACTGTGGGCTGTGGGTAGTAGGGTAATAACAGCGATGAAATAGTTGAAAAAAACAAACAGACGCCATTTTGATTTGTGGAACTACAAGTCCCAGCCAAGCCAGCCTGCCCTAAGCAGTCTGGGCATGCTGATGCTTGTATAACTACAAGCACCAGTATACCCATGGCAGCCAAAGCATGCTGGCATTTGGAGAACCAAAAGTGCCAAATGCCCTGACAACCATGCCTGACTGTGACCTGTAGTTCCACAAAACAAAATGTAAAATAAACCACAACTCCCTGTTTACAACCACAACTTTTTAATAAAAGTAATAAAACCCCAATAAATACACTAAACACCCTCATTAATACCACATAAATTTATTAAAAATAATAAAACCCCAATATACTTACCCATCTGAATTCTTCGTCTTTTGTCAGCAGCTTTGAGTTCAAATGTGTTTAAAAACCATGTCCCAAATAATTTGTAATTCCAAATGTCCATACATGAGAGACTGGAGAGTGACAAGAACAATGTGACTGGATACTGGAGAGTGACACTGCCACCCCTCCTGTTTCTGTGTGAGCTATAATAACACAGTACAATGTGACTGCAGAATTTGAAGAACAATGACAGCCCTATTATTTCTATTTCAGCAATGACAATTAGCAATGGAGCAATGGACCTCTCCTGTTTCTGTGTGAGCTATAACTCAGTAGAATGTCACTGGAGACTTTTAAGAAAACTGCCACCCCCTCCTCTTTCTGTTTTAGATGTGACGCTGCCCAACTGCACTAGAGACTGCCAAGAACCGTGCTACCCCTTCTGTGTCTCTCTGTGAAATGGCGTTGGATTGCCGTGAAGGGCGGTACTTATTGAATCCAAAACTTGCGAGATGCGATGATGTAGCAATGACATTTTGCTTTGTTTTTAGTATTATAATACAAAAAATTAACAACAGCTTGTTTCTTTGTATATGCAGTGGGGAATAAAATATACAATAACTGTTTACTTATTGTCACATGTGGCCAAATAACCATGTGAGTTTCTTAGAGCACATACCTCTGCTTATTCCTTGCATTTTTTTGTATACGTAATTATTTGGGGGGATAGATATTTCTTTCTTTAGCAACCTAATTTTTTATTTTCTATGTTTGAATTTGCATCTCTTGCTCCATTTCTAGAAGCTTGCACATGAAGATTGTTTCCCCTTTTCACCTATTTTAAAAATGATGTATTTTTCCTTTTTGCATTTATTTACTATTGATGGAAGCCACAGTGACTCTGATTTTATTCTATTTTACTTGTTCTCAATGTGAATAATTGTAAAATCACTTTAAAAGACTTCCGTATATGTTATGTATCTTTCATTAGAAAAACTTTACTCCAGTCTATGAGTTATACTGATGACCTCGGCATTGGGAAATTGCCTTTGACATGCATTTTCACTGGCATTTGTACTGGTATTTTTTTAAAGCAAAACAAATGCCATTGGGTATAGGCCTTAAGCAAGCAGGAAATTCTGTTCAGTAGTGCGACTGACCCTTAAGCTTTGTGGCCCCCCCAGTGCCTCATCTGTTGTTCTAGTGTCCGTAGAAGGGAACTATCAGATTCACAATGACCCAAATGTCTGAAAAAAACAAATATTTAAAATCTCCCTTTCTTGGTGATATTGAAAACTTCACCATATTCTTCAAGCGACTGATGAATGATTATGCCCAAAACTTTGTGCAATTTTCGTTCGTTTTATTCAAGAATAAAAATGATAAAACAGGTATATTGACTAAATTAAAAAGGTTAGCTTTGGAAGTTTTTTTATTGTCTTACTACCTACCACACACCCAGCCATACCCTACTTTAAATATCACATACGTGCTGTAACCCATTGCAACTAGATATTATCTTTTATTTAACATAATATGCCCACTGAAACTCTATAATTCTCATGATTAATAATTAATGGAAATACTATACAACATTGATGTCTTTTAATGAACAAGGTCCAGTATGAGTAGAAGAGAGAAGAATAAATCTAAAAAAATGTCGAAATGTGTAGCCCTTTGCCTAATGCTTACCATGTAATAAAGTTTGGTCTTATCATCTATTTAATGCTAAGTAAATAACTCTGAAATACAGTCGCAAATGTAAAATGCATCTATTCATGGACATGGTTATACAATGTATAAAAGAGATACAAATATCAACAGAAATAGTAATACGACAAACTTCTCACAGACACACGTAGATCAGACATGATTTTGAAATTCCCAAAACTGATGAGTGGAATTCTCGAGAGAAATAATTCACTGGCAGGGATTCTAGAGCAAGTATGCAGCAGCAATCCATAAGAATGAGCTTACTGGCAATGGACAAGTTTAATTACTTGAAATCTTATCTCAGTGGTGCTGCTGAAAATGTCATCGCTGTCAAATACAAATTACTCTGTAGCTATAGGGATTCCTTTGAACAGTTTTGTATGTAAAGATTTAGTGATTCGTGTTCACATGAGAAAACTTTTAAAAACTAACTTCAGTAGAAAGAATTGTGTGACATGGATGAGGTCATCAATGTTATGTTTGTAAGCTTCAAGTGCACAGTACATGTAGTGCATATTGTTAGAGACATTATTGCACTTAATTCTAATCCAGTTTATACACACAATTAAAAGAGTGTTGAAAACATTTTTTCTATATGTATTGTGAACTTAAGCTCAATATTCAGTCTAAAATTGGCTTCTACTGCAGCTTTGTTGAAGTATTCTTCAACACTATACTACAAAGGCTTTAGTGTATGGTATAAACCCTTTGAGGCAGGAATCTGATCTTTTTGGTTTACTGCGTGTTTCCCCAGTTTATGTACAGTAAATCTGTATGGAAATAGTTGCTGCTGTATTCGCAAACAGTATCTTAAACCCATACTTGTCAGTTTTGGCAAGTTGTGCTCTGAAAGATCAGTGGGAGGAGGTGGAAGTATGGGGGTGGGAGTAGGCGTATTGCATAATTTGACCCCGCCCCATAAACTGGCATCACATTTTCTAACCTATTACTGCAGGGGCTGACCACTATGATGTGCGAATCATGTCCTAAGCACCGTCACCCCCGCCACTTAAGTAAAGAAAGAGCCAGGAACCGGGAGGTTGCCCTGCTCTTCCGGCAGTATGGAAGGACTCCCAGAAATTCAGGAGTCTCCCGGCACTTATGCTTAAACCTCATAGTATACAGTACATGAGAGCAGCCTGTAGAAATCAATAGTAGTCAAGGTACCCTCTCCTCTGCTGGATTTTGTGATGTCATAACTGTTTCCCTGGCCAAGCAGAATTCCAGCACATAGGCCTGAGAAGTTACATCATGAGTCGACAGCTTTATTTACTGAAGTAATTTATTTAAGATTTCATGGATTTTTCATGCTACAGGCAACAAAATGGGACTTCCTCATATTGGGTCTGTTTCATAAAGACATGTAAATATGTGACGTATTTTGCATAAAATCGCACAGCATGTGTCCAGAAACTAAACATACAACAGAGAACACAACATCCAATTCAAGTGATAGGTGCACTTTCAAACTAAACAAACACAAGAATTAACTAACTGTAGCTTTCTCTGTATGTACTTGTATGTATATACTTTTTTTTCATAATACTGAAAAAATATTTGCTGGTAGAGATGCGTTTTGTCTTTTAAACAGGCATTTATTTTACATTGACATGTGTCATTTCCACAAATCAATTTGCCTAAATGTCAAACAAAACACAGAGAGCAACATGATGGATTATAAATGTTATAGTTTGCAGCAAGTGCACCAGTTTTCATCTAAATTAATGTTAAGGTAATTAAGAAGATTGTTTTGGAAATAATGAAGCATCAGTACGTAGTCGCCAACCTTTATCATTTCCCAGCCATCAGCATAAATTGTACTGTTTCACACATAGATCACCATAAGCGTGGAATCAGTTGGTATCAGATCCCATTTTAGGTTTACAACTTCAGTGACCCAGGATGCACCTGGTTCAAATATAAATAGTGAGATGTGTCTTCCTGGAAACCTGAACTCTAAGTAGGCACATAAGGAAAGGGATATCATAGAGATCCCTATCCACACGCCTTATAATGGCACCTCTGTGACAAGCAAGAAACACTCATAACATGATAATCAGTGTTTCCTGTATGAAAGAGATCAGGGTCAAGTTATATGTCATTACATATACATAGTTTGTCTCCTTGTAGATGTTTGAAGTTACAGAATAAATTGTGCATATTTTATGGGTTCATGGGTCATGCAGTTTTGAACAGTTTTTTTCCATTTTTTTCCTGTTGAATTCATTGAATTTTAATTAAATAGATATTAACTTGACTATATATCTCTATCTCTATATATATTCCCAATATAAAATTCGCTGTGAAGCAGTGCAAAGAAGACTTGAATCCTTGGCAGCAAAATGTTACTAGCTGACATAGATGGATTGGAAACATTTAGAGTGGTCCTGGGAAAAAAATTGAAAGTGGCTTCATTTGTAGGTGGGGTCAACACAAATGTAGGCAGGGTTAGCACACCATTAGCCTTAGCCACATCTGTGGCAGTGAGTCCAATGCAACACGCAATGGTAGGCAGTTACAGCAAAGGCAGGTGGAGCCTGTCACAGTAAACAGAGATAACACAAGTAGGCAAAGCATTGCACTGGCCGGGCAAACGCAAGTGGGCAACACACCAGTATGTGAAGTGCACACATCATTTAGGTGATTGATGCACTATAATCCAACAGCATCAAATTCCCATAGTGAGCATGATTTTAAACTGCTTTACATGATAATTTGCCCAATATTAGTGATGGACATACAATAAAGAGAGTAGCCTAGTGACCGCCATAAAATACACATCATATAGCATTCTTCTGACCACCATACAATACACATCTCACATTCTTCTGACTGACATACAATACAAAGAAAGCATTCTTATGACTGTGATACAATACATATAGCATTCCTATAACCGCCATAATATACACATCATATAGCATTCTTCTGACCGCCATACAATACACATCACACATTCTTATGACTGTGGTCTGTGACACTAAAGCTTTCCGTAGATTTAGCCATTATACACACCTCCTGGTACCCTACTGTTTATATTTTGTAGTTGAGAAGAAAGTTAATGGCCACTATACCTAAAATATAAGTTGATCTTTTATTAAAAGTTTGGGATAAAGGAGAGATTTTATTATCCCCCTTCTTATTGCTCATGTTACTTAAAGGAAATCTGATGTGCATAGGAGACAATATCCCCAATAAATCAAACCATTATGTCAAATGTCCTTTGAAATATGGTCCTTGTCTCTTGTGTGTGTTTCTCATGGTTTCATGGTTTGCCTCCTTATCCCTCTTGTATGTTCTGACCCTACATAGCATATATTGGTCACCGCTTTGGCCACCAGAACCCTAGAGCCCAGATGCGCTTGCTAACTCACCTTTCCTTATTGAGGAACACTGGATGTAATATATGTTTTTCCTCAAAATTGACATTTATGTAAGTGTTAGCTATACTTTTTTTAACCTATTGAATTGTTGGTCTGGAGGTGAGCAAGTTAGCCATCTTTTCAAAGTTCAGTTATCTCCATCCTAATGGTAGATGTTGATAGTGTGATATAATGTAAGCACTTGTAAATGTCTTTATTTTGTTCTTAAACCTAAGTTGAACACATTTGATAAACTATCACTAGAACTCAAACCAAATAAATAACTTTTCTTGATGATGCTTGTCACAGAAAACAACTGACTAATTGAGATTTAGTTTTCAATACCATGGGGGAAAAAAAACATTGAAAGGACAGGCAACACTAGAGGAAATATTATACAAAGTAATGTTTGACAGAGACTAATGTTTACTAGGGATGTGCACCGGCCACTTTTGGTGTCTCGTGTTTTGTGTTTTGGATTCGGATTTGCTTGAGGTTTTGGGTTCGGATTTGTTTCGCAAAACACCTGACGAAAGGTTTTGGTTCGGATTTAAGGTTTTGGATTCGGATTTATTTTGAAAAAAACATAAAAAGTGTTAAAATCAAGTTTTTTGGTTTATTTTCACTCCTATGCTATTATTAACCTCAATAACATTCATTAACAATCATTTCCACTAATTCCCAGTCTATTCTGCAGAATCAGTGAACTTTGTAATATTGCAGTACCACTGGACTTATACTGCTGAATCAGTAAACTTTGTAATATAGCAGCACCACTGGACAGGACAGGACAGGACAGAGCAGAGCACAGCACAGCACGAGATATAGCAGGACAGAGGACCACCTAACACAACCTACCTCTACCCTGATCAATGCCCGAGTGAAGATGGTGGCGGCTAGCGGGGAATTTATAGAATATGAGTATCGCGAGATTCGACAGCGGGATTATGACTCCGAGCCTCGGTTTCAGTTTTGCAATTGGCGGGAATACCCGGATCTGTCTCGGATCGGCAACGTTCGGGTGGGCTCGGATTTCAGATATCCGAGTCCGCTCATCTCTAATGTTTCTCTGGCCAAGCAAGGTTCCTGGGTGTTGTCAGTAGCAACTGTAGTTTCCATTGATCATGTGCTATTCAATATACATTGCACACACTTTGCATAAACTATCAGTGTCCTTTTGTTACTAATGCAGCCAACTATACAATTATTTTTATCACAAAATTCCTCCATTAACTGAACCAGAATGAATACTATATAGAAAGAAGTGATGGCATGGCCAATTTTCTGGACTATTTAAGCATTTTTTTTTACCAATTCACTATAGATTTTATGCAAAAGGATATGGAGTAATACATTTGTTTTTCCCTTCAAAAATATACTATTATGTTAAGCAGAAAGACATTGTTTTTCATTGAGACTCAAGTTTAGTCCTGGAAGAAAAACTAAACATTGCGCTATTCAAATTAATGAACTCTTACATTGTTAGATAGTTAGTAAAGTTGAAAAGAGGGAACCTTTCATAAGGCAAAAGGAAACCCTTAGTGTGACAGTTGCAAATATGAATTCCCCGACCCCAATAACACCTCCACAATGTCCTCTCCTATAAATATAATATCTATTTGTCACATTTCAATGCAGAAAATCACAGTTAAGGAGCCTGGAATATGGTGAAATACATGATATTTATTGCAGATATGTTTCCAGAAAATTCAGTAAGGTACAAACTGGATGGTGTAGATATAGCACAGGGGTTGCACGGAGATGCAGAAGGCAGATAACAGGCACACGGCTGATACAGGTGAACAGGCAGTTTGTAGAAATCCCTGAGAGCAGGTGCACCAGGAGCACAACAAGGAACAGCACAGCAACATATAGCAACAACTATGACCAGCATGGTACATGGGAAGGAACAGATATAAATAGTGAGAGACACAGGTGTACCATTAACGAGGAACAGAGATTAACTCCTACTAGTGAAAATGTCCATAGTAGAAGAGCAATACCTCTGGCGGCATGGAGGTACTGCATTCAGGAATACAATCACGGCAAGACTAACACAGTTCTAAAAAAATAGGAGCTGCAGAAGGCAAGTAGAATCATATAGAGTAGTGTTGGCTAACCTGTGACACTTCAGGTGTTGTGAAACTACAAGTCCCAACATACACTTCCAGCAATAAGCTGCTCCACAGCACTGCTTCTTTGCTCCAGCCTCAGTCTCCCGCTGCCTGACCTGCACATACGCGAGGACTACTTTCGGCCTGAATCCCTGGTCTCGAGTGCCGTTCCTCCCCTCGTCGAGTACCACTTCCAGTCTCCTTCCCTACCTTGAGCTGCCGCTGCCCTGCGATCATCTACGCCCGTGTCACCGCTGTGTTCCTGACCAACGTCAATCCTGCCTGCTCTCTTCTCCTAACGTCCACCAATCTACTTCAGTGGCTCCTCTCCTGTCCCCCACTGATGCCTCCTCCACGCTCCTGCTCCCCCTCATCTCATCTGATGTCCTGCTCCTCACTCGAAGCCTCCTAACTCTCCACAACCTTCTCCCTGGAACTGGAACTCCCTGGATTCTGCCTCACCCCCTCAGCTCCCTGGAACTGTGACTCTGCCTCACCCCCTCAGCTTGGATCTCGTCTTCGTCCTGCTCACAAGCAACTCTAGGTATCTTCTTATTTCTTTGCTCCACTTAACCGACTTTCTCACCGTGACTCTGCTTCATCCCCTTGGATCAACACCTTTGCCTGCACCTTAGACTCGATTGGTACCTGTTACTATTTTACCTGATATTATCTATACCTGTTATTTTTAGCTGCTATTATTTTTACCTGCCAATATTTTGTTTTTTCTTGATTTTATATTTACCAGTTACTATTTTTAACTGTTATTATTCTTACCTGTTTTTATTGTCCTTATTATCTCTCTGTTCTTTTGTTCCATGCCTTCCACGCCCTAATTTGTTCTTGTCTTCCTTCTTGTTATTGTCTCCCTGCTATTATTCTTACCTGTTATCCGCTGTCCTCATTATCTTACTGTTCTGTTACTCTCTCTCCCTACTATGCCTCCCCGCTCTTGCTCCATACCCATACTCCCCACCCGCCCTACCTCTCCCGCTCCTCCCCGCCCTCCCCCACGCTGCTCATCTTGCTAACCTCATCCCCATCTCCCCCCTCTCCTCTCCCCCTTTCTCCTGTGCCCTCTGGAACGCCACATCCGTCCGCAACAAACTGACTGCTATCCGACCTCTTTTTATCCAACTCCCTTAACCTTCTTGCCATTACTGAAACCTGGCTCTCTGATTCTGACACTGCCTCCCCCGCTGCCCTCTCCTATGGTGACCTCTCCTTCACCCACTCCGCCAAACCTGGTGCCCGCCCAGGCAGTGGAGTGGGCTTCCTCCTTTCCTCCACCTGTACTTTTTGTGTCATCCCCCTGAACCCTCAGATGGAGGCAGATCATGACACTATTGCAGGGCCAGTGCTAGCATGTCTATGCCCCCTGCAAAAATACATTTGCACCCTCCTCATCTATAAATTATTTGTTCATTCAATAATGCTTTTCTTCTTTTAATATAATAATTTTTAATAAAGAGAGTAATACAAATAAATACATTAATCAGCAAACAATTATTGCTATATGAATAATATAAATTAAGAATATGTATTCTTTGTAATAAAATGTTGTATTTTTGGAATGTTATATTTTCTGAAAAGTACAGAAGAGAAAAAAATGCACCTCCATCCTCACATTGTGCACCTTCATCAGCACACTGTGTCCCTCTTTCATCACACTGTGCCCTCTTTCATCACCGTTTGCCCATAAATCACTGTGCCTCCTACTTCATTGCCCTGTGCCCCTTTCATCATCACCTTGTACCCACTTCTTTATCACATTTTTGCCCCTTCATCACACTGTGCCCCCCTTTTTCACTGTGACCCTCCATCACACTATGAACCCCTTCATCATCACATTGTGCCCTTTCATCATCCTACTGTACCCTCCTCCATCAAACTTTGCTCCTCCATAACACTGCCCCCCCTTCATCACACTTTGAACTCCTTCATCAACACACTATATTCTTCATCACAATGTTCCCCCTTTATTCCCCCTTTATTAAACTGCCCCTTCCATCACCCTGTATCCCATGTCATCACAACGTGCCCCCTCTATCCTTGTCTTACCTTTGTGTGACTTTCCTCTCTTCTTTCTTCTGACTCCTCTGTGCGCCGCTTGTCACTGACTGTGATGGGATGCGATGACATCACGTCTGACATTCAATGAGAAGGGGGAGGGAGGAGTGCAGAGGAAACCAGGCGCCAACGGTAGTAAATACAGTCATCGGTATTTTTTTTACTGGGCCAGTGGACTGGACAGATGGGGAAGGCAGGTGGAGTGAAGCGCCTCTCAGGCATTGCGCACCCCCCCACACACATTTGCTTACCCTGCTCACTATGTTCTGCTGGCCATAATCTATTGAAGGAATGCACCCAGACAGAATATGACTACATTATAATCATCATCAACATTTATTTATATAGCGCCAGCAAATTCCGTAGCGCTTTACAATTGGGAACAAACATTGATAAGACAATACTGGGTAATACATACAGAGAGTTAAGAGAACCCTGCTCGTAAGCTTACAATCTATGGGACAATGGGAGTTAGAAACACAAGAGCATGTGGTACATCATAGTGCACAATGGACCAGCTAGACTGCAAAGGTAAAAGTATTGAGTGTGCTGTGTGTGTGGCAATGTTGGTCAGAGGGTTGTTGTCTTGCGTTAGCAGTGTAGAGGATGATAATAGGGTAATCTAGGGAAATTAGGATGATGGTTGAGGAATATCATAACCTTGTCTGAAGAGGTGGGTTTTCAGTGAACGCTTGAAGGTTTGAAGACTAGAAGAAAGTCTTACTGTGCGTGGGAGGGAATTCCACAAAGTGGGTGCAGCCCGGAAAAAATCCTGTAACCGAGAATGGGAGGATGTGATGAGAGTGGATGAGAGTGGAGGAGAGACGTAGATCATGTGCAGAACGGAGGTGTCGAGCAGGGAGATATTTCGAGACAAGTGAGGAAATGTATGTCGGTGCAATTTTGTTGATGGCCTTGTATGTTAGTAGAAGAACTTTATATTGGATTCGTTGAAATACAGGCAGCCAATGTAGAGACTGACAGAGTGGCTCAGCAGAGGAATAACGGGTAGTAAGAAAAAACAATCTAGCCGCTGCATGCAAAATAGATTGTAGGGGTTCAAGTCTGACCTTGGGAAGACCAGTAAGGAGGGAATTGCAATAGTCGATGCGGGAGATGATGAGTGCATGAATTAATGTTTTTGCGGTGTCTTGTGTCAGATATGTGCGTATTCTGGAAATGTTCTTTAGGTGTATGTAACATGATTTAGATATAGAGTTGATGTGGGGAATAAACGACAGTTGTGAATCAAGGATTACACCTAGGCAATGAGCTTGAGGGGTGGGATTTATGGTCATGTTATCAACAGAAATAGAAATGTCAGGCGGGAAGCTTGCTTTTATTTCTAGAAAATGTTCTTGTCACAACAATATTTTACAAATTTTACATTTTGTTGTATTTGCTTTTATTTAAGAGCTATCCTTCCCATTTTATAAATTCAGTTTGAGCTGATTAAAGTTTGCCCCTCTACAATTTACAGTTATTGTAGCTCCCTCAAGTCATAAGTTACCATATTGTTTACACTATTCACTAAATGCCCTTTAACCTATGCATTAGATACAATGGGCCTGATTCATCAAGGCACGTATCTGACAATTTTGAGAGTGCAAAAAAATCACTCTGCGCATGCTCAGGACCGGACTATGTGCCAGTAAACTGAGCCCTGTCCGCTCCGTCTCTGACCGCAAATTACACTTACAACAGTCTACAATTTTGGGGAGTAAACAGGACAGGGAAGGGGCATATTGCCATAGTCATTTTACAGTAAGGACGTGCGCATGCAGCCATGTCTGAATCAAGCTCTGGGCATTGCAAAGTTACTTGTTTTTATGTCATATTTCTTGCTCCAGCTACAGGGTAGTTTAAGTCCCGAGTTCTAGTAATGACCGTTTTGCAACACATGTTAGCAAACCAGAGCAACTGTAAAAATGTATTTTATGTTCAGTAGAACATCCTAATAAATGTATTTCAATGGGAAAACATTTTTTAAAATTAACTTTTTTTTTAACTGCTTTATCATTAATGCCTTTTTTATTAACTGGTGACATTAATTCTAATGTTTTTCTGTATGTACTTTTGCGAGTTTATATTCCATATATGCTTTGGATGTCTCCTGCAATGTATTGTGTATTAGAGCACAGCAGACCTACATACAAATTAATCAGCGTACATATCTTGAGATCCATTCTTTATTGAATTCAAGAGTGAGCAGAGCCAATATACATGCGTTTTAAAACAAACGTATGTTGCGCTCAGTATGTGTGCAGTGATGATTCAGGCTCAATATCTGTTAGATACTACAAAATCAAGAAATGCTCCTCCTCTGCTTGCTTTTCTACCTCTTGTGAAAGGCAGTTGTCTTTTAAAATTGATTCAAATCATTTGCCAGTGCCACTAGTTTCATTGTCCCATTTTATAGCTGAATATTGCTCATTTTGCGGAACATATTTTTTTTACGGTATTTTCAATTTGTAATATTAATTTAAGTTCAGTACAATGGCCTATAATAAGCCTCAATGGGAAAGATTAAATAGCCGGGGATGTGGAGTGCGGACATCATTTGCAATTATGTTAGAAATCTCTGCCACGAGGAGTCTCGCAGACATTCCAGAGAAACCTCACGTCTAATTGAAACTCCCCCAGGAAATTGTGGTGTTATTGACTGTGGGAATGTGGAAATCATATAGTATAAGAGTAAGCAGATTAAAGAATAGGAAATAGCTGAGCCAGGCAGCAAAGTTGTCAAGGAATCGGGAAAATGCACTTGGGGGTGATAAATGACAGCATCACAAAGATGGAGAGGAGAAAATAGATGGCTAGTATGGATTTCTACTGACTTCAAAGGAAGATAAAGAGATTGAGGTTTTAAATGGTTTGCCTATTCCACCACCTTGTCTGTTTCTGGATCTGGGAGTGTATCTGAGTAAGAGTCCCCATTAGGAGAGAGCTGCAGATGATGTAGTGTCAGATGAGGTAAGTCAACTTTGTGTAATGGCAATGAGGATGTAGGATTTAGAAAGGAATGGATCATGGATGGATGCAAGCTTATTACAAACAAATTTGGCATTCCAAAGAGCATAGGAGAAGGGAATAGAGGATACTGGAGATATGTGAATAAGGTTGGTGAGATTGGAAGTATGGGGTAGATGAAGGTTTTGGGGTGTAGTGTGGAGTGTGAGCAGATAATGGCAATTATATGGGTCCCGGGGTTAGTTGAGATGTTGCCAGCATCCATTAGAAGGAGCAGGATGAGAAAGAGGACAAGTGAGGATGACTTGTGGGTGTGAGGTTTACTTCAGTTTATGGAGGTCGGTGAGTATGCTGGGTGCAGGAAACAAAACAGTTGATGGGTGCAGACTGACGAGGAGGGAAGTAGTGAAAGAGCAATAATAGTAATAGGGGAGGGAAAAATAAGATGCTTGAAAGAGAAGAGGTGTTTGGAGAGAAGTGTGGTGAAAGTGAATAGGAGAAAGAAAGAGAATGTACATTGATTAAGTGCATGATGAGAAATGTGGATGAATGTGAGTCAGCTAGGGTAGGTAATGAAAGAGTGGGAAGGAACAATTGATCCAAATTGTGCAACAGTAAAACAAGCATGGCAACAGCAATCATAATTTAGCTCAGTGGGCAGCTGAACAGATATTAAAAGAACAATTACAGCTGAGCTCTGAGGATCTAACAGGTGAACAGAGATGGTAGCTCTGTAGATCCTAAAACATCCTAGTTTTTGGTGTGAAGTCAATCATTAGAGCTACTCAGATGTTTGCCAACAGTATTCAGAAACATCTAACGCTTTTTATTATGAGGATAAGGGAAAGTGCGAGCGTTGGCATAGAGCTGAACTAATTGTTTAGTTTTGTAATAAATATTTTATTATTATTAAGAAGTGATATTGATTTAGTGCTCCTTATTATGTATTTATTTTGCTTGTTATGATAGTAAGTGGTCTAGTTCCTACGAACTGAGAGCCGCATTTCCATGACTATTTTTTATTAGCAGTGTGTTCTATTAGTACATGATTGCTTGGTTTTGCACTTAAGATGTAGTTTCAGTTACTTACACATCAGGTTAATTGTAAAACCCTCTCATAAATGGCTAAAAGAATGAATAAAATCAAATCGATTGTTCAATTAAAACCTTTTAAATGAACTTAGTTTTATATATAGCTTCTCTAGGGTCTGGAATAGTGGACTTGTCAACCCTTTTCAATAATGTATAACAAATCCATAGCATTCTCAAGGTCTTAATGAAATGTTTAGATTTTACTAGACTAGTACACTATACGTATTAAAAATGGAGTATTATTTTAGTTAGTAGGATTCTCATTTTTTGAAGGGTATTTGAAGTGCAAAAAGCCTCTGGATAGCTACAGGGCAGATTATTAGAAAGCATTAACTGAAACATTAGTTTAGCCACTTCTGTCATGATTAATATCTCTATAGAAGCCGAGACATTAAACAAGAATTCTAGTCTTACGTTATCTAATAACTACAAAGAGCTATAGTCCAGTCATGGATATAAATCTGTACAATAACCCAGCTAAAGTAGGACCAAGAATATTCTTGCAGATATTCTTTTTTTTATATATATGAACAGCCTATAAAACCAATAAAATTGTTTGAGATGCTGTTTATTTCATCTAGCAGACATAGTTCTTACATGGGACCAATTGTCATTAGCACATTTATTGATCTCCATTCTAACGTCCAAGGATCTGACGCTGAGTGAGGAGCAAAGCAAAGAAATTTAGTAAATTTGCTCCTGCACAAACTGCTAGGGATGCAAATTCATTTTTTTTTTTTATGTATGCAATGAAATTCCTGGCTGCTTTTACATGTAGCACACAAATAATTGATAGTTGTATCTTTACACTGAAATTTAAAGTTGATCTAGGATATGTCCTATCCCAACTATATTGCAGCCCAATGCAACATAGTTTTGCCAAAGTGCAAATTTGCTCCTTTTTTGCTTTGCCCTAACTCAACATCAGGCATCAAGTAGATGATTGTTTCCTATTAAATGAGCTAATTGTTTTTCTCCCCATCAATTGGATGCTGTATGCATTTCAATAGTATCTGGAGTGATATGCAAATTCTATCATAACTTTTCCCCCGCTACTGACATTTTCTCAATCCGGATTAAGTTGGACTGATATGATGACATTTAACTGATTCTTTTTCATAAGGTCTAGTCTATCTGACATATTTATAAATAATAATTAATTATTAAATTTGGATGCAACACTTAACCAAACTTCCCTCCCTGCTTCTGCCCTATCTAATTTAGTTAGTGGTTATAGTATAGTGTACTTAGATAATATTCATATACAGTTGTGGCAAAAAATATTGTCACTTAGCAGTTTTTTTTCTAACAATGCACCTTTTTTTCCAGAAAATTGTTGAAATTAAAAAATATATTGGTATCCAAATGAGTATTTCTTTGGTTTGCAGTAGAATAAAACACAAAGAACAGAACAAAATACTAAGCCATAGCTTGTTTCCCAGAGAAATCCCTAAACAGGCTGGGCATTTTTAGACATAGTTAGAAATAATTAGACTTCAAGCAGGTGATTCTCCTTCAAACTTGTAGTGAATAACAGGCGCCTATAATATGAAAATCACTCATTAAATCAGCTTGAATAGAGAAAGGGACTAATTCTCTTACTTTGTGTCACTGTGTGTACTGCAATGAGCATGGAGAAAAGAAAGAAAACCAGAGAATTGTTTGAGGAGCAGATTTTAGCTAAGCATGGATGATCACAAGACCACAAATCCATCTAAAGAGAGCTTGATGTTACAAATTCCGTCATATGTCATGTTATTAGGAAGATTAAGGCCCGTGGTACTTAGCCAACCTACCTGGAAAGAGAAAACGTAGTCGAAGTTTAAAATAAAGGATTGTTTGAATGGTGGAGAAAGTACCTCCATCAGCTGTCGAACAGGCTTAAGCTGACTTTTAGACACAAGCTAAGACAGTTTCAACTCTCACAATCTGGTGTCAATAAAATTATAGAGGTGCAGTTAGTTCATCTATGGCTATAGGAAGTGGGTGATTGCAGTAATTTTGACCAAAGGCTGTGCTACCAAATATGAAGTCTAGGGTGTATATAATTTTGTCAATACCATTTGTTTAATATTTTTTAGAGAAAGAATTGTTGTTCATTTCACCTTATGTTTAGAGGAAAGTACAAGGAAGCCAATATTCGTGGCCGTATTTGTACATAGTTTAATTATACAGTAATTTTTCACTTAACCCTTGACATATATATAGTTATTGTGAAGAAATATTCCATGAACTATGTTCTTACCTTTCTAGTTTATAGAGAAGAACACAATAAACTAGTGATACAGTGTGTGATACAGTGTGTGATACAGTGCAGTACTTTTTTGGCATTGTGCCATACACAGACTGCTATGGGGTTTCTTTATCGTATTCCCCATTATTCATCCTTCTTTGAGTCAGATTTGGTGCTGCTTCGATACTGGATTTGTCACCACACGAAAACATAAAGACCCTGCCACAGTAAGATCCTCCTTATTAATGATTATCTCCTTAAAAATTTCTTCACTATAACTTCACTGTCAACATTTTGTTTTCCTTCTGTGACATTTTGCAATGATGTTGTCCCATTCCTGGACTGAACTCTTAAACGTAATAGATATGTGGTGGTTCGGATGCAAATTAAAAGTTATTTTTCATCCTTTGACACCAATATTGCATCAATCCTGAACTTAACCTGTATAATTAAAGTAATGGACACATGCTGAAAAGTAAACCAGTTTAAATGTAACAGTGTCAGTAAAAACATAAGAACATTAAGTTGCATATTTTGATAATAATTTAGAGATGGATGAATTTGCTTCTTGAATGTACGTAGAAAAAGACACATTGCACTGAAGAAAATGCACATTTACTGGCATATGTAAAGTCAGATGTATACCTCTTTTTGCTTCAGCTTATAGGTATTAGCTAATATTGTTAGGACCTAGCTGAAAACCACCTTTATTAAAAACACCTATGAATAAATGGGTGGGGTGCTGGGCCAAAGTAAAAGTAGTTACAGCCTTAAAAGTTGTAAACAGAAAAATTAAAGGAGGATTTAGACGGCACACACAAATTTGTCAAATGTATGAAAAGATGCATCACCGCTATGACTGACTACATAATGCAAGAGAAGGCAAGAACAATTCAAAGTAATTTGTATTGATAGTCTACAAATATTTAGCAATGTGTTCTCCATTATTAATGGAGCAAGATCAAGTTAAAAAATCTAATTGTGTAGTATGCAGGTTTATTGTCTAGGTCTGGATTTTGGTGGGAAATGAAGTTTACTGGGAAATAGCTATATCTTATTATTTTATTCATGGCATTTTCAAAGAAAACTGTGTTAGTTTGAACCTTTTCTCCATTACAGGAAAGTCATCATAGTTTAAAATATAGCAACATCTGCAAAAATGTAAAATGCAAAAGAAGTTTTATTGGATTAAAGGGTTCATCCATTTTTGTCCATTTGGTTCCTATTTTACAACATTTGGCTGACTTTTATGACAATTGGCAAATAATATAAAAAAGAAAATTCATTATGTATCATACTATTTTATTTTTTCTCCGTTCTGCTTAATTTCCATGGTTTCATTTTTAAGTTAATTATGCATATTGTCAGTTTCCTGTGAAGCTATAAAGAGATATAGATTATTTCTTACTATCTGTAACATGAAAGGGACATTTGTAGGAGTACATCTAAACCACATAAGGGGTCACATACAGAATTATTGGAGGATACTCCTGGAATAATAAATTCCTAAATACACTTCCGATCTGTTACTGGGTAATTTGTTTCTCTCCCCCTGCACCACACCCTGTAATTAATTTGGAACATTAGATGTCATGACCTTTATGATTCCAATTTTATAAACCATTAGTGAGAGATCTTTTAAAAGGTTGGTCAGTTTACCTATGTTTTGTAATCATAATAGTTGCTTTAGCAACTAAAATGATTACAAAACAACTAAATGTAGAATGTTTCTTTTGTAACACAAGATTTAACCAAACATCTTTTAATATGCTACTTGTGTGTCTCTTTTTCCTGCAAGCAGTCATTCATTTTGTCATTTTGATTTAGAAAATAATTTTAAATTATGTTTAGTTTAAAATATAATGGTCTTATCTCTTCTGTTGTTCATAAGGATAGATAGATAAACTATTGATCAATTATTTTAAAGCCTAAACTCTGCAAAACTATCTGTTTCCCCAAAGAAAGGCACTTTTACCACTTCACTGAAGTTGTTTGGCTAACACAAGAAAATTCACAAATTTCTCTAATTTTAACCTAGTTATCGCTGAAAACCGCCTTCCATAGATTTATATGGAGACTGAGGTCTGAATCGATTTATCAAGCAGCGAACAGCTTAATTTGTCCTGAAATGCTATTGCCATCTGAGAATGGTGCTAAGCAACTTGTACCTTCATTTGCTCCCTCGACAATGAAGATTCAATGGGTCAGTGAAGAGGGAGCTCTGTCTGATTCCTCCAAGCAGGCAGCATGGTCCTCCCCAGCAGAGACAGGATTATTACAGTACAACAGGACCTGATTCATATTGCAAGGAAATCAAGGTCTGTTATGTATTTATATAAAGTGCACAATATTGTTTATTCACACTTGTAACAAAGAGATTTGCACGTTGGATTCATGTATTTACCTTTTGTGACTCGTATGGTATATTATTCTACATGGGATATTTCTCCCTAATGGAGTATTAACATGAGTCTGATTTATTCAGTAAGGTCTGGATCCTAACCATTTGAATATGCTATTGAATAACCCTCATTTACCTCCTCATTGGTCTTAACTGTATTATTGTGGTATAGTATTTTTACTGCACCATTATAGGATTGCATATTATGTTTACAGGTTAAATTGATTTTAGATTAACTAATAAATATTATTATATTTTATACCGGTTGGTTTCCTCTTAATATTGTTTTCCAATTTCCATCTCCTGGTACCTGTTTTGCGCTGGAATATTCTGTGTTTTTTATTCACACTTATATAATTTCCACTGACACTGAGGTCCTATAACTAATTCATGTTCTTCCCAAGGCCCCTCCATAGGGTTATAAGACATACATGAAATTAGCTAAATGAAAACTGCATTAACAGTGTATTTACCTTTTCACATAGCAGAACAGAGATTACTCATTGTTCTGAAAAGTTGTAGACACATAGGGCAGGGTGTCAGAGCTGAGGCTTCAATTAACAGCATTAATTGTCAATAGCAATAAATGAATAGTCGACACATGCTCAGACTTATTACCGTACATGTGCAATGAACACAGCTGGGGACAATACCCAAAAGTGAAGATTTTGCCGGGGTGTACAGCCACTTATTTGAATCACTGTCCTGGCAAAACTTACTTGATAAATTGCTCCCAAATATAATTTATTATTGTTGAGATAAGCTTTGTAAGTTATGGTAAGATAGAGTGATAAGTAGATAAATATCTCTTTGGGAGCAGGGCCCCATTAATTCATGTGCTTTTGATCATTTGAGTATATTGTGAGTTTCTATGTATTACTTTTTTAATACAGTGAGCTCTGCACCTTGTGTGATATTAATACTGTCAGCCAATAATGTATAAGTCATGGCTACAGGGGGGTGTTTATGGAGCATATAAATGCCCAAAGCACTAGGTGGGTTAATTCACGATAGCCCAGGGTATGCTACTGTTCACTGAGGTTTAAGGCTAATTCCGCCTAAAATTAATTTTTAGTAATTAAATGAGACAAAATAAAATGGAAAAAAATTATGTAAGCCCCACAAATACAAAGAGTCAGGTGGTTATTTTGTACTTCTTGGACCTTTTTTTTTTATTTGCCGAAGCCTCTTCCACATAGACTCTGAAGATAGTGTGAACAGGCCTGTCCAAGTAGTGGAGGTAAAAGCTATTCTGTGGTAAAAGCACCTAATTCCGTATTAGTTGGCACGTTTTGCTGGTGGAAATTAGTCTGAAGTCCTACCCCAAAGCCTATAACACATTAGAAGGAATTGCTCATAGTCAACACAAACAATAGGACAATAATATTTGGGATACTCAAATTCATAAATGCAGTGCAAATGGCATTCTGCTCAGCAAAATTGAAATTTAAAATAATACACCTCAACGAAACATCCTGTTCTGCCATATTGGCACAAAATTTAGCCATACCTTTGCTAATCTCTAGGAGATAGAAAGGGGCATATTCAATTGTCGCGGATTTCCGCCGCGCTAAAACTACTACCATTATTATGGTAGTAGTTAGCTGGATTTCAGCTCGCGGCTCAGGGAGCTGCAAGCTGAAATCCAGCGAGAAAATGACTGTAATAACGTTTTTTACGCGCACTATTACCGTAATAACGGTAATAGTGCTCAGAGCGTGAGATTTTCTCTGTTTCCGCCGACAATTGAATATGCCCCTAAGAGTCATTTACAAATCACAACGAAAATTCAGATTTTCTCCTAAAATACTGTTCGAGTTGGCAACATCTGTGTCTTCCATTAATCAGTAAAGTGAGCGAAAATAGGTAATATCTTCAACAAATGTGTCACTTTTAAGTGTTTGAATGTTTTCACTGGTTGAATAAATGCAAGTGGAAGGTGCAAAACATGTCCCATGAAAATTGAAGGAAAGGACATGATCTCTGGCCCCTCAACAGTGTTGGAGAAATCAAATTCTTCTGCATGGAGATATATTCTGTGCAGCTTCCCATAAAGCAGAGAAGTCCTTCCTACATGCACCATGGCCTTTATCTTCTCATTTAAATAATGCACATGAAAATGTGAGCGCAAATTGAGGACACGTGCACTGCAACAAATTATACACAAATCTCATTTTTATATGGTGAAAATGAATTTACATCCAACTCTAAATCAAGCCCTTAGGGCCTGAGTCATTAAAGCAAAAAAAAGAAGTAACTTTGCACCTTTGCAAAACCGTGTTGCATTGGAGAGGGAGATACATTTAAAATGTGATGTAGATTTATAGTTGGGTTAAGGTATGTTCTAGATTAACTTTAAATTTCAGTTCACAAATAAAGCTATAAAGTATTTGTGTGCTACATGAAAAAAAAAAGTCAGTATTTTCTTCATGTGCAAAATAATAAGCTAATTTGCACCCCTTGCATTGTAACATGGTTTTGTCCAGGATCAAATTTACACATTTTTTGCCTTACTCTCCTTAATGACTCAGGTCCTTAGTGTGTATCTGTTCATTTGATGGTTCTTCTTGGTACTAGACCACACTTTGTACTAGGGATGTGCACCGGCGACTTTTGAGGTCTCGTGTTTTGTGTTTTGGATCCGGATTTTCATTATTTTTGGGGTTCGGATTTGTCTCGCAAAACACTTGACGAAAGGTCTCGGTTCGGATTTAAGGTTTTGGATTCGGATTTTTTTTGGAAAAAACATAAAAAGTTTAAAAATCAAGTTTTTGGGCTTATTTTCACTCCTATGCTATTAGTAACCTCAATAACATTCAATAACAAGCATTTCCACTAATTTACAGTGTATTCTGAACACCTCACAATATAGTTATTAGTCCAAAACGTTGCAACGAGGTATCTTTCTGGACTGCGTAGAGGAGTGGGTCACCACAATATATAAAATAAGAAAACCATCAACTTGTATGATTCGCACCAATAAATGTACCTGGACTGCGTAGAGGAGTGGGTCACCACAATATATATTAAAAACCCTGAACTTTTATGATTCGCACCAATAAATGTATCTGGACTGCGTAGAGGAGTGGGTCACCACAATATATATAATAAGAAAACCATCAACTTGTATGATTCGCACCAAAAAAATGTACCTAGACTGCGTAGAGGAGTGGGTCACCACAATATATATTAAAAACCCTGAACTTGTATGATTCGCACCAATAAATGTACCTGGACTGCGTAGAGGAGTGGGTCACCACAATATATATTAAAAACCCTGAACTTGTATGTTTCGCACCAATAAATGTACCTGGACTGCGTAGAGGAGTGGGTCACCACAATATATATTAAAAACCCTGAACTTTTATGATTCGCACCAATAAATGTATCTGGACTGCGTAGAGGAGTGGGTCACCACAATATATATAATAAGAAAACCATCAACTTGTATGATTCGCACCAATAAATGTACCTGGACTGCGTAGAGGAGTGGGTCACCACAATATATATAATAAGAAAACCATCAACTTGTATGATTCGCACCAATAAATGTACCTGGACTGCGTAGAGGAGTGGGTCACCACAATATATATTAAAAACCCTGAACTTGTATGATTCGCACCAATAAATGTACCTGGACTGCATAGAGGAGTGGGTCACCACAATATATATTAAAAACCCTGAACTTTTATGATTCGCACCAATAAATGTATCTGGACTGCGTAGAGGAGTGGGTCACCACAATATATATAATAAGAAAACCATCAACTTGTATGATTCGCACCAATAAATGTACCTTTTTACTTTTTTTTTATTTTTTAAAAACTTGGGAATAATGGGGAAATAACTATGCCCTTAGAAGCACAGAGCACAGGACACAGCACCACTGGACTGATACTGCAGAATGTGTGAACTTTGTAATATTGCAGTACCAATGGACTTATACTGCTGGATTGGTTTTGCAAATTTGGTTATAATTATATATTTTTTTTTTAATTTTTAATTTTTTATTTTTTTTTACTTTTTTTTTATTTTTTAAAAACTTGGGAATAATGGGGAAATAACTATGCCCTTAGAAGCACAGAGCACAGGACACAGCACCACTGGACTGAACAGGACACGGCACAGGACCCAGCAGCACTACGGAACTCAGCAGGACAGAGCACAGGACACAGCACCACTGGACTGATACTGCAGAATGTGTGAACTTTGTAATATTGCAGTACCACTGGACTTTTACTGCTGAATGTGTGAACTTGGTAATATTGCAGTACCAATGGGCTTATACTGCAGGATTGGTTGTGCAAATTTTGTGGTAATTAAAAAAAATTAAATTAGTTTTTGGTATTTTTTTAAATAACTTTTTTTTTTTTTTTTAAACACAGGGGAATATTGGGGAAATAACTATGCCCTTAGAAGCACAGAGCACAGGACACAGCACCACTGGACTGAACAGGACACAGCACAGGACCCAGCAGCACCACTGACCTCAGAAGGACAGAGCACAGCACACAGCACCACTGGACTGATACTGCAGAACACAGCACAGCACAGCACAGCACAGAACTAAACAGCACAGCACAGAACTAAACAGCACAGTACGAGATCTACCAGGACAGAGGCCCACCTAATACACCCTCCCTCTACCCTGATCAATGCCCGAGTGAAGATGGCGGCGACTAGCGGGGAATTTATAGGATCCGAGTATCGCGAGATCCGACAACGGGATTATGAGTCAGAGCCTCAGTTTCATATTTGAATTTGGCGCCAATATCCGGATCTGTCTCGGATCCGACTCGGATCGGCAACGTTCGGGTGGGCTCGGATTTCAGAAATCCGAGTGCGCTCATCTCTACTCTGTACCTATCAACTGCACATGTCAAAACACCAACACCAAGAACAGTCTGCTATGCAATTTGATGCATTCCTGCATTCATTTGAATGTTTCTATTTACCTACCAATATACTGCTTGTTTGACCCTTATTTATATTGCATACAACTGCTAAAATTATTTAATTTCTTTTTTAAAAAATAACTATAATTTTAATGTGCATATACGTGCTCATTTAGAGATAGTTACAAATTCTTCCCAGCTACAGAATCTGAAGCCAAATAAACCATGTTGCAGTGTAAGGAGGCAAACACTGTATCATCTTGCAAGCTGTATTTTTACACTGCATATTATAGTTAGGCAAGGCTGTGCCCACCTTCTCAACAAAATGGTTTTTACAGATGCAAATATTGCACCCAGTAGCTGGATCTGCACCTAACTCTAATTCAGTCCCATAGTAGATGGAACAGTTGATCAATTGATCAAATAGTACCAATCTGCAGCACCTCCAATGGTGTGAGTTTCAAGATCAGTTGGGCAATTAGAAAGCTTAGTAGTTCCCTGTAAAATTAGGAACAGTTTCAAATACACCTATTACCTAATTGATGAATAGCACTGCATCATGTCTATTTTGCCCCACTTACTTGGCAATCTCCCCTGTGGCACCCTGATATTTTCCCCTGGTACACTGTTCCTTCCCCAAGCACTGATAAACTCTCCATTCTGCCCTGGGAACTTCATCTCTCTCCTACTAAACTGAGGAGGAAAAATGGAAGATAATCGCTTATTTGATTGCAACAACACTTTTTGCAGTATAATTATTTTATTAACACAGGAAACATTAAACAGGAATAACACGAATTCCCAAAAATAAAATACTGAAATTTGGAAGCCTCAGTTATATTAGATGAACAATAGTGAAAGTATTTGTTTACTCAAACATATAGGGGGGTATTCAATTGTTAGCGTTAACGGAAAAAAACGAGCGCTCAAAAAATATTACCGTTTATACGGTAATATTGCGCGAGAAAAGCATTAATACGGTAGTTTACTCACGGAATTTCAGCTCGCCGCTCAGGGAGCAGCGAGCTGAAATTATGCGAGTAATTACCGTATTAACGCTAAGATTTTTTGAGCGCTCGTTTTTTTACGTTAACGCTAACAATTGAATACCCCCCAATATATGATGTTTGAGGATGTTTGCAACCACTTACAGCCAACAGTCTCTTTAAATAGACATCCTAGGAAATCACTACCCCAGCAAATTGACAATGATAATATGCACTGATATGTTCTCACTTGTAGTCAAACATAATTAAAATAGAGTGATATCTTGTTACAGGCATTACATGAACAAAATAAACATCCCTGCAAAGAATAGATACAACTGTCAGACAGTGTATGGATATCTGCAGATCGAGTAGATTTTCCTACACATTTTATAGCGCAGCTGTCACAGAATGTAGCTGATATAATCCATTTATCTCATTAGAAGTTGGGTTAATGATGTTTTGAATTGGTGCTAATTGATGAACTAGGTAAGTTAAAGGTTTCAGTAAATATTGATACATCTGTAAAATAAGACAACACATATGAACTAGCTAAACACGGAGACTGCATATGACCAACCATATCTATTTTCCTTAATGGAAAGGCAGTATATACTAAGAAATCAGTTCATTAATTTTGAACGAAACACTAAAAATGTATAAGCAACTCTAAGTATGATTTAAAAAAAACAATAACCTGAATATGTAGAAAGTCCTAAACCTATATTAGTCTAAATAAATTACAAATTTACCAGCTGCACTTTGCAAAAGAAGCACAAATGTTTATGTAGATGTGTGAATAAACTGCAACTTACAGACTGAAATACATTAAAACTGCACTGCCACCTAGGGATGGAGTGTAGCATTACAGCTCTGTGCCCTCCCCAGAGCCCAAGTGGCTACTCCATGAAACAATTGCTCCCAGGGCTTTGGGTTTAGTCTCACAGTCTGGGCTGACAATCAGGGCTGTGTCACTTTGTAGATTGGGTTGTGAGCTAGAAGACCAATGAGGGGCAGCAATCAGAGATATTGCAGATTCTCATTGGTCCTCCTGTGCATATCATGGTTCTGTAGCCATTTTAATGCGGTGAACATAAAACTACAACTGACACAAAAAATATGATACATATATCGCTAGTACTAAACAAAAGATACAAATTTTAAAATCCGAAAATTTAAATATGATGCACATAAAATAATCACACATCACTTGTCATTGTGTTACATTACTATATTTAACTAAATGAGGACAATTTGATATCCCCATAGATTGTAAGCTTGCGTGCAGGACCCTCTTACCTCTGCCTGTATTACCCAGTATTGTTTTATTGTTGTATTTGTTCCTAATTGTGAAATGCTACAGAATTTGCTGGCACAATATAAATAAATGATGATGATTATACCTATTTACATTAGCAGTATATACTGCTCCCCAACTTAGTAATGATCCATGGAAGACTATAGAAACAGTCTCAAACCTTACAATATATTTGATCCACACTTAAACAAAGCTAGGAGTATTACAATATTAGATATGTATTATTACACCTTATAGGTCAAAGTAACATACTTTTTTTTGTAAGTTTAATTTGTTTATTAGATCATTATACTATGGTAGGTACAGTATATTGCCATATTTGGAACAATACCTACATACACATTTCTTATTTTATATACACAGGTATATATATGTTTTTGTATGCCATTATGACATTTAGAAATTCTGTCTGTTTTTGTTCTTCCTTTGGAGGACCTGAAGAAATATAATAGATGGCTGATTTTTATTTCATTTTTTGCTATGTTCTAGTTTCTCTTTTTTTTGTTTTTAGGTTTGTTAGATGTTAATATCAATATATATTATTTGGATGCATTTATGTAATATAATATCAAAAGAATGAACTGCCAATAGACAACTCTCAATTACATCCGAGTGACAACATCAGTACATTAAAATGTTTTAAATAATATGCATGGCTGAAAAGTTCAAGATCCAGAGACAACAGCCAACACTGTTTACAAAATAACTGAAAATCAGAGGGTCACCAGGGAAGACACTATCCTGTTACAATACAAAACCTCTGTGTAAGTAATAAAAACAATAAATCTAGAGTAGAAATATGAATGCACTGTAGTAAATGAAATTTTTTTTAAAAGTAATGATAATATAAAAATATGGACTTTTGCAGGAATATACATGAATAAACTAAATACAAACATTTAGCAGCTACTATTCCCCTACAGTTCCCATCATTAAACTACTATGACATTTACTTTAAATCAGTTTAAACCACTACAGACATTAAAGTCTACCAAACTTGAATTCTTCTAAGGAGAACCTATAGCATCAAGCATTTGAATCCATTGCAAGAATGTGTAAAAAATAGTTTTTCCCGACCGTATACGATTTATTTCATTGAATGAATTTCAACCAATCAGGTGCATGGAAATTTATATAGACTTCTATAAGAGACAGCTGAGGTTTTCTACTTTTACTTTATCTTATTTATCTATTTTTACAATTGTATTCGAAGCAGGCATATCCCAATATTATCTGGATCAGCACCCAAATCCCTTTTTCATTTCCTTTTTATTAGACCCAGCCCATTAGATTTTAAGCATTCACTGGCAGGGCCCTCTTTCCTCTTGTTGTCCTGCTTAACCCAATCCTGTCTAACTTGTCACTCATCTTCTGTCTGGTCTCTCTGTCTCCAGGAGAGGGCTGGCAAATTTTAGCCTGGGGGAAAGACATGATTAAGCAGTCTATTAGGAACATTTTAAAGGAAAAAAATAATGCAGGTGGCCCAGTGACCCAGCCCAAGGAAGCTCACTATGGGACTGGCCCAGGGGGACAGATGCCTCCCTGTCCCCCAGCCCAGCCAGCCCCTGTCTGTCTCCCCCTGATTTGTCTCATGCTCTGTAGGTTACACCTATGTTCCTGTGCACAGGCTTACCGCACACTCCTCTGCTTCCCATTCCCCCACTCTGTACTGTTCTTTTGTTCTACTCCCCATTGTGCAGCGCTGTGGATCTTTGGGTTGTCTTGTAAAAAAATTACGAAAATAAAATAAAAATAACAACAGTAACAATAAAGTATCCAATCCAACAATAGCATCAAGAGAGGTAGAGAACCCTGAAGTTGGCATTGAATGCTATCACTCAAGTTACCAACATCTAGTCTCCACCACTAAACAAATAAAGACCCAAGTAATGGCTCTCAGCAATGGGTAGGGTACAAGTTAATTTTAGAACCCAGTACAACTCCTTAATACTGTTCAGACATACAGGCTCCTCAAACCTTAAAGGTACCCCTAGGAAGATGAATAAATCATTGCCATCATTGAGCTATGTCAAGTACAGGCAAATGACAGAGTAACACAATAAAAATAAATGTATACAATCATAGGACAAGATAACATGAAAATCTGTAGGCTAGATAAGAGGCAATGCCCCAATGAACTAGTCATTACTACAAGTAAATAGATAAGGGAAATGTAAAGGGTAACATGGAAGATATAAGGAAGATATTTTGGAAAGTGTTATAATATTATGGAGATATGAGAGAAAATGTAAGTACACAAAGGAGAGATGAGGTGAGGTGGAGAAACATATATATATATATATATATATATATATATATATATATATATATATATATATATATTACTATACAGTGTTAAAATGCATCTAAAATTTGTTTCCCTTTTTTTTCAAAATCCCTAAGCCTTTGGGGGGCTTGGACGTTCATTTCAAAGTGTAAGTATTTCAACCTTCACTACATATATGGATAACACCATGGGACATTTACGTTCATAATAAGAGACTTTTGGACTAATTTATCATCACCATCTGTGGATTTATACCTCACACTCTGCTCCTGTTTATCTCTCGCAACCCAAGATTCTGGTTCCTAAAGAGATTATCGTTTGAAAAATATATGGTGGTGCCATGAATATACTTATAAAGGTCTGAGCCAATAGTCCCTGGATCTAAACAATTACTGTGTTTTACTGATTTCTATTGTTTAAAATTGTTATACTTAATGCAGTTTAATGTTAATATTACCCAATAAAGTATCAAGATGGCACGGAGGCTAAGTGGTTAGCACTTCTGCCTTACAGCACTGGGGTCATGAGTTCAATTCCCGACCATAGCCTTACCTGTGAGGAGTTTGTATGCTCTCCCCATGTTTGCGTGGGTTTCCTCTGGGTGCTTCGGTTTCCTCCCACACTCCAAAAAAACATACTGGTAGGTTAATTGGCTGCTAACAAATTGACCCTAGTTTGTGTGTGTGTGAGTATGTTAGGGAATTTAGACTGTAAGCCCCATGGTGCAGGGACTGATGTGAGTGAGTTATCTGAATTAGTGGTGCTACATAAATAAATGATGATAATGATGATATTAAAAAAAAATATCATCTTGTACCCCCAGATATGATCTACAAGTTCTTATTTTCACTCACCCATTCCTTCAAAGCCAGCAGAAACAAGAGTGGTGCCCTTTTTACATATACTGTAATAATTTGACTGTCAGAATGTAAAAACTGTAGCAGTCACTGATCATATCCCTGTATGAACATGTTGGATTGTTATGGTGAATTTGCACAGTTTTCCAGAATAAATTTTTGGAACAAGAGTTCTTTTTTTTGTTATTTTTTATTTCTTTTTAAACCATCTATTAGAAATTAAATGAATAATTTCTAATTGAGAATAGTTAAAATTTTGTTTGACTTTTGCATCCCTCCTTCACTTTTGAGACATTGTAATTATGTGAATGATGTAACTATGGACAGTCATTCAGGTTCTACAGCTGTTAAAGGTATTAGGGTATAGTGTTTCACAATTCAATTGCTTGAACATACCTGCTTTATTCCATGGTTTACAGCATATATTTCAATAGGATATGTATGATCGTTCTTTTGCTACTCTGCAAAGTTCATTCTTTAGTCAAATATAATTACCATTCATTACATGCAAATATATACTATTTCCTGCAACATCTTAAAATATACATAAAAGCTACACTAAAAAGGGGAGAAATATACAAAGGTGCATGCTGATTTAAACAGTAGGTTTTTAAATAGCATGTGTTCAACATCAAACTGCATGAGTGTGGTCACACTAGCTTAGTACATAATATACACTCAGCGCTCCTCAAAATATGAACTGTAATTTTTTTTACTCCAAACTTCTATTGAAATCAAAAAGCCTTAAGTCCCAACCCCCTTGTGCTATTTTAATGCTAGTACAACACTCTTAAATGAATCTGAATATGGAAACCATTCCAATAACCTCATACCCACTAACAATGTTAATCACATTTGCAAGTGTTGCAGTGTTTCAAACACTGACTGTTCAGTTCAGTATTTCTAATTTAAGTGAAAGATTTAAGGCCAATGGAATGACCTCCAATGAGCTCCCGAACACAAGTAAAACTACATTCACAGGTGTTTGAACTTGCATATTTAATACAAATGAAATGTAAGGCCATACTTGGCCTTAGGCGAATACCACACTGGCTACGCTATAAGTTATAAAAATAGACATGATTCTGTGGAGCAGAAGTGCTACATTTTCTCCTTCCATAGAAATTATTAATACTTGCTTACAAAGTAGACCACCTGTATCAGGGTTGTCTGTGTAACATTTCCAATTGCTACCTCATGAATACAGATTTGTGCAGTTGTGCACACTTTCTAAAATAACAGACCCCGCAATGGGTTTTACATATTAGTTTACTAAATCTTCACTAAACTGTGACTTTCTAGGAACTGAGTTCCTACTGCTCACTCTTCCCACTCACTAGTATTCTAGAGGTACCTAAGTCAACTCTACACACCGTTTGTCTTCATATATAATAAAGGACTGTGCTACTGCAAGGAAACAGAATCTGAAATGTCCTATCTTGAAAATACATGGTCTTCTCTAGTCCCAGCATTGTAAGGGGGAAGGGAGAAATAGGGTAGATAGCACATGGTGAAGTCTTTAGGGGTTCACGGCCGAAACAAAGAGAATATAGAGGATATTAGCAAAATCATAGAGTAAAAAAGGATCATTATCATTCAATAAAAAGTAAGACCACCTTTCACATATAGTTAAATGATGGAGATATTAGCACATATGCTACTTTATCCTACAGATACTCCAAACCTCAACATAATATAATTATTTGTACTAGTGACTTGAGTCTGATTACATATGACTCATGGCATACAAGAGTCTCAATCACTGAGCTTCATTTTCACTATTCATATTCACCTTCCATATTTTTTATACATTTCCATGGTATATCATTAATATGCTGTTTATAGTCCAAGGGGAAAACAAGGATGATTACTAGTATCAAAGGACAAAATATGAGGATCAGGTAATGCAGCCAAAAAGAAAGTTTCAATCTTGTACTTTAAACAAGTCTGGCATGGAATGTATTACTTAGATGCCTATGAGGAAAAATTGTGCTAATAGGTTAGTTTGATCAGAGTTCTCAATCTATACTTTTTATTTGACGGGAAAAAAATAAAAGAAAAAAAGAATAGTGTACAATGTTTTCTAATCATAAAACGGCACTCACCCCAAAAGGGTCAAAACAATGCTTTGGGCAATCTTACCACTATGTCCACAAGTCGATGTTGCTATTGGATGTTGTCTGTGATCACTCTTGTGCCAGAACGATTGTGTTTTTAATTGAGCTGGTTTCTTCAGCTTATGGAACTCACTGCCCAGGTGGAAAATATCAATTTGGACAATATTAAACCACTGTACATTGTTGGGTGTTGTGGCCTAGTAGATAAAGTGGAAACAATTTAGAACAGAACCCATTATGCTCTTGAGTAACGGTGCCCTTTGTACAGACAGAGTTATGTGCCAGTACTTTTTGGGAGACTTTAAAACTTCCAAACTTTTTTTTTTCTTCATCTAAATTATGGATGTCAACATTTTACATTTTTAACTTATTGTCAGAACTGCATTGGAGTGACATTTGGGAACATATCTATGTCTTGAATAATGAAATGTTCTGAAAAAAAAAAAACAGAATCTTTCCCCCAGTGAAATAAAAAGTGAATAGAAAATAAGTTCAGAAGGTATTCTCATCTTTAGTAAGATTTGGTGCATAATAAACTGATATAATTCTGGGAAACAGTATGCAAGCTAGAAACATTATTATTTATATAGCACCAATCATATTATATAGTACTGTATAGAAAAATATATATATATAATCAATCACATCAGTCCTTGCCACATTGGAGCGCACACAGAAAAACACACAGAAAAACACACACACACACAAGAGTGTCCATCATAGCTTTATTCTTTTAAGGAAAGATGAACTGCCTAAACCCAAAAGAGTTTTGAATATAATACTTCACTCAGGACTGTTATTCACAAGAGCTAGAGAATTTAGAAGATAGGTGCGATACTTAACACTAAACTTACAAAATCCATATTTATACAAAGGCAAGAAATATAACTTAAAAAAAATTAGCACCATAATTTTCAAAAATGTGGTGGTCGGTAGTCTATTTGCCATAAATGCTGCATCTGCAATTTTATTTTTTTCATCAATAATTAATAACACTTTTCAGATCACTGAGAATATTCTTGTTCATCTACATTTGTGGACCATAAAATATAGAATTTATAAGCACCAATGGCATATTAAATTGAAAGTGAACACTCATACTATAAATACACACACACACACACACACGCTTCTCTGATCTGCTGCACCTAAAATTCCTTGGTATTGACACTATTGGTCTGAACAGCAGTGGGGATGGCTCATCTAAAAAAGAGAATCTTATTGAATACACTGTCCTCACATGTTATTTAATGATGCTATTTTAATTTTTTTTATGTTTTTTATTTGAACAATCTTGGATTACAAACAAGTATAAAGGACAGGTTAAAAAGTGTAAATCTAATCATAATGAAAACAAGATATACAATAACAACTGTATAGATAAACAAACTGGAACATATAACAATACAGGTTTTATGTGTTATGGGGAGGAATGAAGGGGTGGTCATCATGTATGGTGAGTGGTGTTTAGTAAGTGTATCTGGAGCAATGATTCAAAGGGGTTTAACTTAATATATAGCAAATGGGTAAAGGAGGAGGTTCCAGGTTCATACTCAGGAGTAAATGAGAGTGGAACACATGTATAACCAGATGGGCCAGGTCTGGTGGAATTTGTCTACTTTATCATGCAGGCAGTGAGTGATCTTTTCGATAGGTGCTATAAAGCAAATGATTTATGATATTAGTGAAGAACCACAGGGGCAGGGGAGGGTATCAGCCTGCTTCCAGGATTTTAATAAGGTGATGTAAAATTGTTAGAATATTCATTCTGGATTACAAAATGGAGTCTAGCAGCCATGATTGTATTTATATGCTACAGTTTTTTAATAAAACTAAGTTTTGAAAGAAATGTTTTGACTTTTATGCTTCATGGAATGTACGCTTTGCAAAGCCATACTGTTTTGTCTTTGTGCTTATTTAGAAAAACAATGACATGAGAATTAGTGTCTTCAAACCTCCGAGGTAAGCCCTCATATATTAGCATATTGTGGTTAAGGAGGCACATTCTTTGAGTAGAGGTGCACGTAATTAATAGTTATCCAATCAGTGCAAATGCCAAGCTAAACGCACTTCTGCATAAAAGAGCCAAGAGAATTGCTAAAAACATATGGACAAATGTATTATTGTTACAATTTTAATATCTGCTTAGTCAGATGGTCTGTGATCACACCACTTAATAAATCAATTAATATCAGATCCTCTGACTACTTAATTTTAACAGCTACAACAAATGTATCAGACAGCAATGAGAATCCCACCTAGCAGAGTGATCGCATTCTAGAGAGGGTGGCAAAAGAGAAAGGACCAGGGGACTTTCTGGACTGGACATGTTAGGAGTGGGAAGAGCAGAGTTTTGACCTTACGCCATAAAGAACATATCTTTGGTCAAGACTACCAGATATGCATATATGTTCCCAAGTGATCAAAATCTCACCCAGCAAACATTTGAGGTAGTAGACTAGATTTTAATGAGTTCTTCAGGAGTGAAATTAAATCTTAAATTTTCTGATTAAGGAGAATGCTCACAAAATGTGGAAATCAAGCTAGAGGCTATCTGGTTCCTGACAGTGTCCCTATAATTCTCTCCCAGAGGGGGTACCAAGTCCCTCTACCACTCCCTCTCATGTTTGTTCCCAGATAACTTTAAACTGTCAAGGATGATATTACAAAGAGAAGAGACCATACCTCTCCTCTAGAACAAGGAGAGACCCATCATCTCAAATGGAGATAAAGGGTGAGGGGGCCTTGCCAACAAGGGATATTGTATAAAGTGTCTGAGTTGAGGTCAGGCTGTTTTGGATGGAGGTCTCTCCCAAATTAACACACCCAAGAAAAGATCCTATTATCTTTTTTTGCACCAAAATTTACTATCATCATTGATGTCTTTATGCTTTTATCATTTTACATATATTTTGTTTAATTTATTGTTATGTGTATAATTATATTTCATTGTTTGTAATATGAATTGATTTTATGCAAATTGCTACACAATGGTACTTGACCTAGTTTATGTTAATTAGGACAACCTTTATTTATCTACCTCTTTACTCAGTAGCTAAAGGTATTCCAGATTACCTGTTGTAGGGAGAATAGTCTTCCAAAATGAGCAGTAAAGGAGCACATTTTTCTTAATCATTGAAAGTTTTACTTCTCTATCCAGCACAATACATTTATATCTATTTAACCAGTGTGGTGGTGCGGCTTTGGGATTGTTGTAGATTCTTTTGGTGCAACTGGACTCTATGTCACTTCCAACAAAGCTCGATTTTGGTTACTGTAAATTTTCTGCATTGAGTATTCATTTTCCTAACTGTTAACTAAAAGAAAAAGTGTGGTAAAGTCTATATATTCTTTAAACTCTAGATCAATTTTCCCAACTCTACTGGTGCATAAACTTTGAGAGTAAATTTTATAAGTAATGCTCAGTTGGTTACTGATAACCATGACCCACTCTGACTGTGAGATGTTTCCATCTAGCTGTTGTCTAAACAATAGTTGAGATGGTGTAAAGAGGCATTATGTTATATGTTATATTGTTGGCCCATGTTTGGCAAGAGTATTTTCAGCCTCACACTTTGGTCTGAGGCAAGGGGTGCAGGAAAGCATTCTACTTCATAACAGCTGCATGGATATTTCTGCACTGAATTTCTACTTGCCCTCCATATACTACCCAACATGCAAAAGAACAGCCTAAGAGGACAAAATGTCATCTGGATCTTCTACAGCACGTGCATTTTAAAGTAGCATAAGTTTCTTAAGAAAAAGATGGGATGGTTTATTTTCTCATTTCTTATGAGAAAATGTTGTGGATTGGAGGACCATCTTTTGAATTTATGTATTGTCTTTGAGTGATTCCAAAAGACTGGAGCAAGATTTATTTGTTGCTGCTCACAATCAATACTCCCATAAGTCAGCACCTTAGTATATTAAATTAGTTAATTCATAAGTTTTTGAATACACACACTGTCAGATTGTGGAAAATGTGCTCTGACAAGTCATGTTTTAAACATAAAAAAAGAACAGCATAAGCAACATATAAGAATGGACAAAATGTGTCTATCCAGCTACTGTCTATTCCAACACTTGACATTCCATCATCTTTCATCACTTAAGCAGCTGGCTGGACATTATAGCAGTTCTAGTCCAAAACCACTAGATTTTCACAAAATATCGGTATCCTAGAGTAGCAAGAGTTTATGTTCATTTTATACATTGTGCCTTAGTGGGTATTAAAAGACTTATGTGTGCAATATATTATGTTTGTTTACAGGCTTGGAGTAGCTCACCAGAGAACCAGGGAATTCACTGGTGGATACTGGCAGATCTTTTGCTCAATGATAACAGACCAGCACTTGTTACATATTCTTGACACACATTCACAAAGCTCTTCTAAGCTATGAAGTGTACAGGAGAAAAAGACAAGTGGTCGGTGGAGCTATCTAAGGAGTGCTTGTGAACTTTTTTGTTTTGCTGTGATGCTTCTTCTCTTTAATATATTGGTTTATATACCCATAAAATTGAATGATAAAGTCTAAACCTCACAACAGATGATATCAACATAGTGTAAAGTAGAAATATTATTAATTATATTTCATTTAACATAATATATATATATATATTTTTTTATTTTTTTTTAAAAACAGTATTGTCATGATAAAATAGTCTCCCAGAAAAAGTTCCTTAAGAGGCAACTTACAGTTAGGCAAAACAAATTTATACATTGAATTCTACATGGCCCATACTAGTTACTGTGTAACTAGTTTGGGCCAGGCATTGCCTTGCATTGCCTGGTGCAATGCAAGGCAATAAATAATTTTAGTCCAACCCATCTTACAGAAAATAAGCAATACAGACGAGTCAGATCAAACCTCAGTAATCTATAGATTAAAATAAAATGAACCAGGTGTTCGACTTTGTCCCTTATTGTCACGCTTGTAAGTAAATCACAGCTATGGAGTCCGGGATGTTATGAATCATAAGCTGTTTATTGCTAGAAAATACTAATAAATAGTACGAACCAAATATAGTTGAAACTGCACAAGGATTTCTGATAAGGCTGAATTCTGGTTGCAAGGAATACTGCAGACACTGGTAGCAAGGTAAGTGGAGAGAGATCCGGAGAAGTGGTGTTAGCAGCAAAATGCGAGAGTCCGAGGGCACAGGAGTAGCAGGGGAACAAACCCATAGGAACAAAACAACAATGACCAGCACAGGAGAGCGAGATAGACAGGTATAAGTAGGGAATACCCAGGTGCAGGAGATAATTAGTGACACAGGTTAACCACTAGTACTAACAAAGAAAAAACACAATAGCAGCACCTCTGGTTAATTAGAGGTATAATAATATATACAATGAACACAATAATAAAATCCAATAGTGCTGGAGGCAGGAGCTGCCAATAGAAAGCAGCAAGTTGCAGGCAGATCATGACAGTATCCCGTCCCTAAAGGGCGGATTCCAGAAAAAAGTCTGAATCATAGTACAGAGTCAGAGTCCTGGTAGAGTAGTCCTCGTCCAAGGGAAAGTAGATGGAAATTATGCCAGAGGGGAGTTGAGGCACAGCAGACCCTCCTCTCTTCTTTCGCCCTTTCTTTTTGCAAGACTTCCTGGGAATGGGAGCCTGAACCAATTGGGTGGAGCACAGTGGTAATTTTTGGACCGAGGTAATAGGAGATATTACAGAATGTACTGATGACCCACGAGTTGGCACTGCGAGATGGCACAAACTTCCCGATCACTGTTTCAGTAAAGAGTTGTAAATCAGACAGGATAGGATGCTTAGTCTTGATAAAGGAGTTTGCCCATTCCAAGGCTTCTCCTCTAAAATTTTATAACAGAAATAGTACCTGCCTTTTTGGGTTGTTGACAAGGCTAGGTACGGAGGGAAAATATGAAGAACAAAACCTCAGAAGGGTACTAAGTTGAGAAAGGTTCCCATTAAAAGTAGGTGACAGCTGGGACTGGAGACCCTCAGCAAGAGATGGATCGAACTGAAGACCCTCGGCAAGAGACGGCCTGGACTGGGCACACTTGGAGGACGGCCCAGACTGGGAAAAGCCTCAGACCAGACATAACTGGTAGAAACCTTAGACCGGACAGCACCGGGAGAAGCCTGGGACTGGACAGCAACCATATTGACTGGCAATGTCGCTGGAGCAGATTAGAGGGACAGTGCCCTCTCTAGAACAGGCTGTAGGGTCAGCACCCTCTCTGAAGCAGGCTGTAAGGGCAGCACCCTCTCTGAAGCAGGCTGTAGGAACAGAGACTGCAAATGGCGACTCAGAACTCATAACTGTGGCTGGCGACTCAGAACTCGAGACTGCGCCTGGCGACCCAGAACTCGAGGCTGCGGCTGGCGACTCAGAACTCGAGCATGCGGCTGGCGACTCAGAACTTGAGACTGCGGCTGGCAACTCAGAACTCGAGCATGCGGCTGGTGACTCAAAAATCGAGACTGCGACTGGCGACTCGGAACTCGAGTCTGACTGCAGCTGGAGACTCAGAACTCAAGACTGCGGTTGGCCACTCAGAACTCGAGACTCCGGCTGGCGACTCAGAACTCGAGACTGCGCCTGGCTAATCAGAACTCGAGACTGCGCCTGGCGACTCAGAACCAGAGACTGGCATCTCGGGAGCAGAGGCAGAGTCAGAGGCTGGAGGTTCAGGACCAGAGACAGGGGCTAGAAACTCAGGACTGGAGACTATGGCAGCAGACTTAGGACTGAAGGCAGATGCTGGCACCTCAAAATTGGATGGCACCTCGGAACTGGGTGGCACCTCGGAACTGCGGTAGGGACTGGCGTCTCGAGACAGACAGCTAGAATTGGCACTTCTGGACTGGCAGCTGGAACTGGCGCCTCAGGACAGGCAGCTGGAACTGGTGCCTCAGGACAGGCAGTGGAAGCTGGCGGGATAGGCCTCATCTCAGGGAGCAGAACAGGCTGAAATGTGGGAACGTGAAGTGAAGCGCAAACAAATCCAGAATGAGGAGGGGAATAAACAGAAGACGGTTCTGTAGGCTGTCACGGTCTGCAGAGAGGGCAGTCTTGTAGAAATTGTATATTACTGGCACAGTAGAGACATAAATTACAACACTGGCAGCCCTATTATTTCTATTTCAGCAATGACAATTAGCAATGGAGCAATGGACCTCTCCTGCTTGTGTGTGAGCTATATAACATAGTACAATGTGACTGCAGATTTAGAACAACACTGGAAGCCATATTATTTCTATTTCAGCAATGGCAATTAGCAATGGCGCAATGGACCTCTTCTGTTTGTGTGTGAGATATATAATACAGTACAATGTGACTGCAGATTTTGAACAACATGCCAGCCCTATTATTTCTATTTCATCAATGACAAATTAGAAATGGAGAAATGGACCTCTCCTGTTTCTGTATGAGCTATATAACACAGTACAATGTGACTAAAATCTGCAGTCACATTGCACTGTGTTATATATAGCTCACACACAAACAGGAAAGGTCCATTGCTCCATTGCTAATTGTCATTGCTGAAATAGAAATAATAGGGTTGGCAGTGTTGTTTAAAATCTGCAGTCACATTGTACTGTGTTATATAGCTTATACAGAAACAGGAGAGGTCCATTGCTCCATTGCTAATTGTCATTGCTGAAATAGAAATAATAGGGTTGGCAGTGTTGTTTAAAATCTGCAGTCACATTGTACTGTGTTATATAGCTTATACAGAAACAGGAGAGGTCCATTGCTCCATTGCTAATTGTCATTGCTGTAATAGAAATAATAGGGTTGGCAGTGTTGTTTAAAATCTGCAAACAACACTGCCAACCCTATTATTTCTATTTCAGCAATGACAATTAGCAATGGAGCAATGGACCTCTCCTGTTTCTGTATAAGCTATATAACACAGTACAATGTGACTGCAGATTTTAAACAACACTGCCAACCCTATTATTTCTATTTCAGCAATGACAATTAGCAATGGAGCAATGGACCTCTCCTGTTTCTGTATAAGCTATATAACACAGTACAATGTGACTGCAGATTTTAAACAACACTGCCAACCCTATTATTTCTATTTCAGCAATGACAATTAGCAATGGAGCAATGGACATCTCCTGTTTGTGTGTGAGCTATATATAACACAGTGCAATGTGATTGCAGAGTTTGAAGAACACTGTCAGCCCTATTATGTTTATTTCAGCAATGACAATTAGCATGGAGCAATGGACCTCTCCTGTTTGTGTGTGAGCTATAACTCAGTAGAATGCCACTGGAGACTTTTAAGAAAACTGCCACACCCTCCTCTTTCTGTTTTAGATATGGCACTGCCCAACTGAACTAGAGACTGCCAAGAACAATGCTACCCCTTCTGTGTCTCTCTGTGAAATGGTGCTGGATCACCGTGGAGGGCGGTACTTATAGAATCCAGAGCTTGCAAGATCCGACTACGCAACAATTACGTTTTGCCTCATTTTCAGTTCCGAGGGCACACTAAAGTACCAAGCTGGCCTAGGCAAAGATTGCTATTCTACAGGAGTGTTATAAGTTTTTGCTGCAAAGCAACCACCCACAATATATCTGTATGTGCCTCCAAACTGTAGTCCTCTAGTAATGTGTTCACACTAAGATGAACGTTTCCGAGAATATCTATTAATGTAATACCTCTAAACTCTGCAGAGATAGTGAAATGTGGGAACAAACCAAAACAACAGAGCAAATATATGTTTGTAACATGTAATAATGTTATGATGTTAAAATGTAGTCTTTTATTTTTTTTTCAGTTGCAGAAGAAACACTGTATATTATTGTACACAAAATTGAAAAACAAAACAAAAAGGCATTACAAAATATTTATAAATGATCAATAAAACTAATTATAAGTTAGTCTAAAATTGTTACATTTCTTTATTTGAATATAACAATTTGCTATTTGAAAAAACCATTGTGTGTGTGTTTTTGGAAAAGAAAGTGTGCAATAATGAGACATAGTTGCTAGTAAAGTATGCTATAAAGGGGTTTTCATCATCATGTAATAGTGCAAGTTGTTGAGGAAATGCATTGAAAGGGTTAATATGATGTAATTGTCATGAAATATGAGTGTTTAGGAGTAAAAAGGTCAATTAGGGTAATTAAGGAATTGCACGCATGTTCGTTCACATGTGATTTTGGAATAAAGAAGCATGTAATGAAATAAGGTGGATTTGCTTCAAAATCTAATAAAATCTCAATAACATTTGCATTAGATTTTACATCATGTGAGTTACTACTGTATTTATCTACAAACGTATTCCTCATGTACACTTGTTTTTGAATATGGATGTCTGTATGCACCGGTTACGTGTGTTTTAGTAAATTCACTAATTACTTTTGTAATGCATTTCTAGATGAATCAGGCTTAGTGTGTTTGAGGAAAAAAAGGAAAACAGATAGGATTACACTGCTATGTGCAAGGTATGTAAACACCTTAACTTTATAATGATTAACGTGTACTGTCCAATACATACATTCACCACGTTGTATAGCATATTGTGCTAAGAATCAAATAATAAACCCTCATCTTCAGTTCTATCCCCAAAAAACTTTGTAGATGTTAATATGAATGCAAAGCAGGCATATCACATAGCCTGAAAGTTATCAAATGTGTATAGCAGAACATGAGTTTGATCTTCAATAAAACCTCTTATTAACATCTGTAAACCAATCCTTGGGAGGCAGGGAGGTAGTAATATGGGAATCTGGGAATTGGCTGTTTACCGCATTTAATAAATGTTGCCAAGAAGAGTATTTCATTTTTAGGGGGGAAAATGTGTGGTCCCTCTGCATGGGCAAACAAGTTATGAGCTTGGTATGTTTAAAAATATTGACCAATATGTCTGAAGACTCAAGCAGACCTTCTACAAATGAAGCATGTTTGCCATCTGATCTCCACATCTTCAAAAGAAAGAAGATATATCTTGGTCAATTGGTCTCTGTTACTATTTAAGGAGCTAGAATGTGTAACATTAAAAATATATATCCAAGTTTTATGAGACATGTGATAACCTAACTCATCCTTTCATGCTTTCATAGCCACTGTAGGCGTCTCTGATTCTCTGATATGTATTAGTCTCTGATATGTGTTAGTTTGTAAAGGTATGAAGGTAAATCATTCAGAGGTTCTGAGATAACTCTCAAATTTGAGAGGTGAGAAAGAACTAGAATAGGACAGAGTGCTCCTATATGCCAGTCACTATGCCTGTATAATTGTCTGTTAGGGGCATAACTATTGCTGTAGCAATCTATGCAGCTGCTATGGGGCCAAGCTCTGTAGGCACTGCTTTGCTCCACTAAGCATACAGTGGGTTGACACAAGCACAGTAGAGATGAATTTTAGCTTTCAACTCCACTGTTTCCACAGGTAAGTTAGTGGTGTTGTACATTACAAATATATAGTCTTGTTCTTTTCAAATTCAAATTTCCTATATATTTATTTATCTATAATAGATAGATAGATAGATAGATAGATAGATAGATAGATAGATAGACAGATAATCATGTGGTCATTCCTTGTCTCAGAACATTATTCCAATCTTTGCTTTACAGACAGCAATCACACAATCACACAGTATGTAGGTAAGTTTTTTCATTCCTAATCACACTATATATCTCAAAAATTGATTTCTATGTGTTGTTACTGCATATCACTATGGTTGCTTAGCAACCACTCAGATAATTTTTCTGCAAACTAGCCTTAATGTTTTACTAATATGTGTCTTCTACATATTGTGACTATTGTATATATTGTTTTACATGTTTTGGCTTTACTTTTCTATTTAATTGTAGATGAATGTACTACATTTTGGTGCCATATTGGCTTAAAATATCTTGCTTGGTGTGCTCTATGGTGCCCTGAAAAAAGAGACCCCTGTGGTATATATATCTTCATCCTAGTAACTCCCAGGAAAAAAAGCATTCATTTTTCCATAGCATGTATTTGTTTTGTAACATCAAGAAGGCATAAACTAAAAAGATACACTCATATGAGCAGTGGTGTGTGTCAAAGTGCCAAACAGCTGTTTCCGTGCCCTCCAAGCACCTATGTTAAAACTAACTTGAGTGATACCCTTGTTACACCTATCCAGACCTGGACCAATACCACCTATCACCCACCTACAACACTACTTTAGCAAGCAGCTACAAACACCTGGAGCTATTACCATCAACCACACCACATATACTGGGATCTTGGAACATTTAAGAGCTATTAACATAAAGAGCTGCTATCATCTCCACCAGAGCAATACCAACATTCAGAGCTATAATCATTGACACTCACTCACCAGAGCTATAACGCTTTCTACCAAACACAAAAGGGAGGTAAAACACACAAAAAGAAGCTACATGATGGAGAAACAAACCACAGTCCTAAAAAGGCAAGCCTATAACCCCACTACCCCCCCCCCCTCTCTCCACAGGACTCAATGAATACAGCTGAAAAAAACCAAATACAAGATCTTCAAATATCAACCAATACCCAAAGAATTCAGCCAGGAATAACAACCCACCCAACAGAACAAGGCCAAGATCAAGGTGATCTCTTGTCAGCCACAGGACCGGAGCCCCTGTAACCTCCATTAGACGGCAAGCCACCGAGGCATTTTCCACACTCACAAGCGCAGATGTCCAAGGGTACACTAAGACCCTCAATCCCCCTACCAGGGCCGACATTATGGGGGTGCAGTAACTACAGCAGTATGGGACCAACAGCAGAGTGGTGCCCCACCAACCTTGGACCCAAACATTTTTAATATTGGAAGGGGCCTCCGCAGTGAATTAACGGAGGTAGTGGGCACCATTTCAAGGCAGCAGCTGCTCCTAAGATGTGAGAGATTGTGTGGGGATAGATCTCTGCGCATAATTAAGCATACAACAGTGGGCTCCCTTATAGGCAGCATGTCTGCCTCCACTCCCAAGATGTCAGGGCCCCACAGCTGCCGCCATTTGCTCCATTCCCAGCCCTCCAGGTGCCCGGCTCCCAGACAGAGAGCTGCAACAAGGCAGAGAGGCTCCCTGCATCATTTCTGACGTCATGCAATTAATAACCTCACAGTGCTGTTAATAGACGGGAGCTGAAAGGAGACAGCAAGAAGACGCAGAGAGGTAAGTAAACTACTGCAGAGGTCAGATGGAACCAGGGATGGAATGATGGCTGGTGACTGTAGATAATGGGGGGAAACAAATGTTGGGTAGGGAATCATTTAAAAATAAGAGTGGGATGAGAGAAGGAAGGAGGGCGGCCCTGCCTGTTACATTAGTACTGGGCCCCGCAATTTCTGGTGGCAGCCCTGCCCCCTACTAACCTACTTCTCAGAGTGTCTAAGTGTTTGTAATCAAATTAACTAGATCTTAAACAAATTGCAGATCGTGAGTAAGGGCAAAGAAGCAGGGGGGCATTTCACTGACATGGTGGTCTCACATCTATGAATGAGGGTCAGCCCCTGTGCCGCTGCACCAGAGAACAAAAAAAACAAAGAACAACTTACCAATCCGGCGGTGCCGGGAACTCAGCATCATCCTCCCTCCTCGCTTCTCACTGAATGTCGGGTGTGATGAGGAGGGAGGAGGATGCTGGGTCCCAGGCGCCGCCGCATTGGTAAGAAGATAGAAGAGAAGACAGAAGAAATAGAAGAAAGAAGACCAAGTATGGTAAGTAAAGAAACGGAGGAAAAGGTGAAAGGTAACAGCACTGGAGGGGCTAAAGAATGAAGGAGGGAGCAGAGTGAGGATGAAGAGGGGCAGACAGTGAGTGGATGAAGAGGGGCAGACAGTGTGTGGATGAAGAGGGGCAGACAGTGAGGATGAAGAGGAGCAGACAGTGTGTGGATGAGGAGAGGTAGACAGTGAGGATGAAGAGGGGCAGACAGTAAGGATGAAGCAGGGCAGACAGTGAGGATAAAGCAGGGCAGACAGTGTGTGGATGAAGAGGGGCAGACAGTGTGTGGATGAAAAGGGGCAGACAGTGTGTGGATGAAAAGGGGCAGACAGTGTGTGGATGAAGAGGGGCAGACAGTGAGTGGATGAAGAGGGGCAGACAGTAAGGATGAAGAGGGGCAGACAGTGTGAGGATGAAGAGGGGCAGACAGTGTGTGGATGAAGAGGGGCAGACAGTAAGGATGAATAGGGGCAGATAGTGAGGATGAAGCGGGGCAGACAGTGCGTGGATGATGAGGGGCAGACAATGAGGATAAAGAAGGGCAGACAATGAGGATAAAGAAGGGCAGACAGTGTGTTGATGAAGAGGGGCAGACAGTGTGTTGATGAAGAGGGGCAGACAGTGTGTAGATGAAGAGGGGCAGACAGTGTGTGGATGAAGATGGGCAGACAGTGTGAGAATGAAAAGGGGCAGACAGTGTGAGAATGAAGAGGGGCAGACAGTGAGGATGAAGAGGGGCAGACAGTGAGGATGAAGAGGGGCAGACAGTGTGTGGATGAAAAGGGGCAGACAGTGTGTAGATGAATAGGGGCAGACAGTGAGTGGATGAAGAGGGGCAAACAGTAAGGATGAAGAGGGGCAGACAGTGTGTGGATGAAGAGGGGCATACAGTGAGTGGATAAAGAGGGGCAGACAGTAAGGATGAATAGGGGCAGATAGTGAGGATGAAGCGGGGCAGACAGTGCGTGGATGATGAGGGGCAGACAGTGTGTGGATGAAGAGGGGCAGACAATGAGGATGAAGAAGGGCAGACAGTGTGTAGATGAAGAGGGGCAGACAGTGTGTAGATGAAGAGGGGCAGACAGTGTGTAGATGAAGAGTGGCAGACAGTGTGTGGATGAAGATGGGCAGACAGTGTGAGAATGAAGAGGGGCAGACAGTGAGGATGAAGAGGGGCAGACAGTGTGTGGATGAAGAGGGGCAGACTGTGTGTGTGTCGATGAAGGGGTACAGAGTGTGTGGATTAAGTGGCACAGAGTGTGTGGATGAAGGGGCACAGTGTAAAGGTGAAGGGGCACAGTGTGATGATTTTTCTACATGTTATTGTTTTATTTTGTTTGATCTTATGCCTTCTAATATTAGCTGTAAATTATTCTTTAACATAAATATAATTGAAAAAAATATATTAAAATATTTTTTTTTCCTTGGATTTATGTATTTTATTTTTGCAAACAACTTATTAAGTATTTCTGTCCTGACCTAAATACTTATTACGTTATTTTGACTCACATACTTAAAAAACGGGACTGCTCGATAATTATTTTGGAGGAGTGCCTTGAAAAAATTATGAAGACTCTAAGGGTGCCGCGAACTGAAAAAGTTTGGGAACCATTGGTATAGCCTGCAATTTGGGGTAAAGATAAAGTGGTGCTCTCTGTTGGAGAACAGAAGTATTTAATTCCTTGTATCACTCTAGTTGTATCTGTATGCACTCATTTACATTGAGTTGTTGGTGATTGACACAGCGATTTGGAATGACTGCGGTGAAAACCATCAGCTTTAAAATGTTAAATAGTTAATAAAATATCTAAACACTGCTTTAAGCTGGGTACACACTATAGGGTTTTTTGTCCAATAATCGGCTCAACCAGCCAACATACGACCGCTCATTCGAAAGTCGGGTCAGTGTGTGTAGTGACACAATGGTCGAAAGTCTGCCCAAATGGACAACGGTTGTCTCATTTGGTTGGTCGTACTGTTCAATATTTTCTTCCAATCTTCTTTCCGTTGTGTAGTGTGTATACATTTCCGACCGATCCACGACAATCCTCGGATACTTCCTCGACCTGGGGGGCGTGTGTATCCCCACATCACTGACTTGTTTTGTATACATGTGTATTGCACCGGTTTGGTTGCATACAATTACACTTGTGCAAAGCACGTGATATTACTATTTGCATCTATGTTGGGAACCTATTCATATTTACCCTTTTAAACTTATACCTTTTTTTAACTGTTAAACTTATAAAGTCATATTAACCTTTAAAAACTATAAACTAATAAAAACTATAAACTAATAATTTTAAAATACCCAGAATTAACCACACAGTGTAAATGCAACAGTTATATTGCAGGAAAAGTACAAAAAGTTTTATTGCAGAATATGACAAGTGAAAAAAATAGTATTACACTTTAAAGGTGCTAGTGGTTTGTGGCAGAACAGTTCCAAACAGCATACACATTTCAACAAAATTTTTATCAAGGTTTTTAATTTTTTTCTTGATGTCGTTTGGGTTTATATTCCCTTTGATTTCTTTACCTATGAAACAAGGAAATAAAAAATGTTTACCATTAAACTTCTATATCTGTAATTTATATCCAACACCAGAAATAGTCTCATTTGCTCACCTTGCACACTGCTCGAGATCAGTTTATGCTGTGGTCCCTCTGGCACAATTGCAATTATAGCGGGCTTCATCTCCATATATTCTGGAAAATAGGCGCCATTTTGGTTATTATAACGGTACAGGTATGTGCCCAAAGCATTTAGTTGTCTATACATGTTCACTGAAATAGCTTTGTGTATAACTTCTTTCATATCTTGGTATTCAACATCAATTTGTTCTTGTATGATAACAGGTGTTACATTAGTGATATCAATGGTATCTAAACAGGCCTTCTCACCGTTAATTCTTCGTTCTGACAATAAAAAATTCTATGTTACAAATCAGGCGTTTGCATTGCTACATGTGAAACTAGAATGAAATACATAAAGTCCTTCAAACAGGTACACTACACGTGCTACTCACTTTTTTTTAATGTCGTAGTCGTACTGGTCCAGTACTTTTACCATCATCTCCACCTCTCTTGAGCTCACTGGCTTTGCTCTTTGCTCTTCTTGAGCATCTCCATCCCCCACCTTAACTTTTTCAAAATTTTTTGGCCCTTCCAGCACCATATCTTACTCTGTCTCCGTCTTCATAGCTGCAACCCCCACTGACATCTTCTCCTCACCCGCCATCTTCTCACGTTCCTCGGCACCAGACAGGCTCCTCTGTAATGTTAGACACTCAAACATGGGCGTTCGTTTCTGCTGTGGATCAATCAGCGATGATGCCCGCAGAGAATGGAGCATTGTGGTTGATGCCTATTCGTGTATAATAACCTTGTGTATGGAGATTTTAGGCTATAACTTTAACCCGTTATATACGAAGGGATTTTATTATTAGGGAATAATTATTGCATTGCATTTTACAAGTTAAATGTTTTTTCTAAATTTTATGTATGGTAATAAACTTCTATTTTATAGGAATAAATGAAGAGACAGTGTGGTCTTCTCTTTTTATACGGTTTTGGGTGTTAACTATAGTGAAAGCTCTGCCCCTTTATGCTAATGTCTTTGGTATATCGTTACATGCCCCACAAATGTTGCTTCAGTGTGTGCGAAATTAAAATCATTGCTCACGATAACATGGCTGTAAAAATTCACTAATGGGACGGCCACTCTTCCCTTTATCGTCTAAAGCAAGGCTAGTGTGTATGCAGTCCATGGACCGAGCGATCGGACCATCATCACAATCATCACCTTTTATTTATATAGCGCCACTGATTCCGCAGCGCTGTACAGAGAACTCATTCACATCTGTCCCTGCCCCACTGGAGCTCACAGTCTAAATTCCCTAATATAGACACACACTTACACACAGACAGAGACGGAGACAGACAGACAGGTAGAGACTAGGGTAAATTTCTGAAAGTAGCCAATTAACCTACTAGTATGTTTTTGGAGTGTGGGAGGAAACCGGAGCACCCGGAGGAAACCCACGCAAACACAGGGAGAACATACAAACTCCACACAGATAAGGCCATGGTCGGGAATTGAACTCATGACCCCAGTGCTGTGAGGCAGAAGTGCTAACCACTACGCCACCGTGCCATCGATCGAATGTAAAATCGATCGGCATAAAAAGTTGGTGGAAAATTTTGTAGTGTGTACCCAGCTTTAGTCACCAACTTTTCTGCTTTCCTTGAGATGCTCAATTAGTAGTTTAATTGGTTTAGACAGATAACTAACTGTAGATAGCTGGATGGGTATATTTGTTTACCATAGCAGTGAGTTGCTCCTCTTAGAGACATATTTTCCTTCCAGTAGGCACACTGGAGACTAAATAAAGTAGTAATATCTTTCACAATCTGCTTGTAGAATACATTTTACACAAGAAGCATATCACAGTAACTTGGTCAAGTAGATAATGAGCCAAGATTCCATTACTTCCTTTAATCAGATGCCCTTTCAGGAATGACTGTATAACTGATAGAGAACTGGCTACAATAGTTATGAAATTGGTGTTTTTCCAAACCCAGCCTATTTCCCCACGGTAGTTTTACCTACAAAGTGAGTGATACATTTACAATAGACTCTTAAGTGTTGCAGCATATCTGTTGCATCTAAATTGGAGTATAAAAATGTTTGGTTTTTATCTCCTGATTCTGATGACTGAACAGAAACATTAGTGGTTATTGTGTTTAGAATGAAAGGATGCATTAATAATAAATAGGATAGTGGTTGCAAATGTAGTGAAAAAGTATTCATCATTTTATGTTCATATATAGCAGCATGTTTGCCAGGTCATGTTAAGTATCCTGCATGAAGACTGGCTAACACATTTGTGCACCTACTCCATAAATAATGGTGGTAGTTTATGACAGGACAGAGCAACGTAGCAGAGCTCAAAAGCCAATTTTTCTCTTTTGAGGCTATACACATCTGCCTTTGCTCTTTTCCACCTGCCTTTGCACTATTCCACTGGGCTTTGTGATCCAAGACGATGACGTATCCAGAGGTACACTAGGTTTCTCTGGAGGATGGGAAGGTCAAGGTATTTTAGATGCATAATCATCTAGACACAAACTCGCAGCAGGCAAAGTGCTAAATTGCAAAAACAAGAATTCATCTAAGATATTTAAATGAGGGTGAAGAATGGGCAAACCATAAATCATTTCCTGCTTTCCATTTTGGCACAAAGATTTTGCACCAAACAAAAGGCAATGAATTTAACACCAGCATGGATATGTTTGCTATTTTCAACATGCAGATGCTTATAAGCGCAGTGGTTCATATAATATAATTATTTTAAAATTACAAACTCCACAAATTTAAAAAAAAATAAAAGCCATCTTGTCCCTTTACCTCCCCATGTTACTAATACCTTAATTAAAGTTATATAGATAGAGCATAGGATGAAATAATTTTTTTATTTATATGTATGAGGGGGTCAGTTCAAACCGGAGGTAGAAGAGACTCATGAGGAAACCAGAGAGCAAACTGACACGTTTATACATATTGAGGCATGAGCCTGCATGTGTAAGGTTCTATTTCAGACTAATCACTTTTCTCTGTATTTATCCTAAATAACCCCCAATATATCACCTATTACTCCCATCTTGTTCACATTATCAGGGCTAATGTTCTTACACTTATTACATTTTGCCTGAATCTACAAACCCATATTTCTAACTATACATTTCCTCTAAGAGAAATATAATAATCATTTTTATAAAGCCTTTGTATGGTCACAGAACCCTTTGGTTCTTCTTTTATGCTTATTGCTTACACTTGGGAGTATGTGGTCCCATAAATCCTTAAAATTATTATGCCATTAGTTATAACAGGTGATTAGAGCAAATTCAGACAGTGTTATAAACTAATGTGTAATAAGTAATCCCTGGGAACAAAAATGTGTGTATTGTCTCAGAAATCCCTTGTAATCAGTGCCCTTAGAATGCACTACATTAACCTTTTTCTAGTGCTACTCATGATGTGGTGAATAAAATAAAATGGCATTGCTCTATCAGTCAGCATACTGATGCCACGGCCATCCACCCTTTCATGTAATCCTTCAATGTGACAGCAAGGGTCGGTGACAGTGAGCCTCCATCTATGTACAGTGCACATAAGTGACAACTTATATAGTCCTTATGAGAGAAAAAAACAAATATGAAAAATGATCACAGACTTATGGTACAGCAGCCCACACCAGTTTATTAAGACACAGAAGTCAATTTGGTACATACAATGTAAAACTAAAAGCTCCTAGTTGGAAGGCATCATCGCATTAGTGGTTTCCTTGTTAAGTGTTTGGTACCAAATAATTAAAGTTCTTTTACATAGGTATGGCTCCAGAGTTAAAAGGGAAAAGAAGATTGGAACTGCAAAATGATTAAACATCTAAGAAAATTAAGATCAATAGTTAAAATGAAACACATGGGAGATCAGTGTTTTGCTCCCTAACTAGCCCAACAGTCCACCAGACCGGAGAATCCACTAACTGAGGCAGACCCACAGGAAACTGGGCATATAGGGCGTGTCTCAGCTGCAAATACTGGATGAACTAGGTGTTGGGCAACAGGAAGAACTCTCTCAATTGCTCACGTTAGTAATTGACTGACTGTATATATACTGATCCCTCCAAACCCACAACTCTTTATAACCAGTATTTGACCACAAGGGAGTGTCCGGGTCCAGCCCCTCACCTCCCAGTAGAGTATGTGATATTGTCCATTGATGCCTGTTGAATAATAGGGGCTACCTCACTAGGTCTGTGCCTAGATAGCAAAACCTGCACAGCTCCAAGGGAGGGGTCTGTCTGCCCGCCCAAGAAGTGCCTGAGAGTGGTGTTTCAGATATCGCCCAACCATGTGACCAAATGTGTAAGCTGGGGAGCAACTGACACTCAGCATCAAGTGCAGGTTGCCACCCCAGCCGAAAAACCACCGATTTGTTCCAGTTAATCTTGAGTCCTGAATAGATTCCAAATTCCTTAACCACCTGTAAGAGGTTAGTTAAAGACTCATTAGGGTTCCTGTGGTTGATCAGCATGTCATCCGCATAGAGTGCTATGCTGTCAGTGGCTCTCCCCACCTCTATGCCTCTAATGTTAACATGGGAGCGAATTACACATGGAAGAGGTTCAATTGCTAGAGCGAACAGGGCAGAGGATAGTGACCAGCCCTGACAAGTTCCTCGACCCAGACCAAACGGAGCTGTTGTGAAATCGTTAATGCTCATTCTGGTGAGGTTATTCTATTCTGGCCACTGGCGCAGAATAGAGTAACCTCACCAAGCTGATAAACCTGGGGCCTACACCAAAGCTCTCCAGTATCTTCCAAAGGTAACCCCACTCAACCAAGTCACAGGCCTTGGCCGCATCCAGAGACACGCCCACTTCTCTCTCCCCAGCCAAGCGGGACCTCTGAATCTGCGTAAATCATCTTAGTAATCGCGGACTTGCCAGGCATAAACCCTGCCTGTCAGGGTGGACAATCTCGTGGATAACCTCATTTAGTTTTATGGATAAGATTTGTGCCAGAATCTTGGCAAAGCATCCTTTTCAGTTTTAAAAACAAAGATGACTATATCTTCAGACATAGAGGTGGGAAGTGTACCACATTCCAGAAATTGGGAATACACCTCTAACAGTTTGGGGACAAGAAATTGTCTATACTGCTTGTATACCTCTCTTTGGATACCATCAATACCCGAGGCTTTATGGTTGAGAAATGATGAGATGGCAGCTGCAATCCCCTCTTCAGTGAAGGGGAGGTCCAAGAGGTCAGTCACCTCTTGAGACAGTTTCGGGAGTCTAACTCCACTAAGTGGGGTGGGTGTGTATCTAGCTTGTATCTAGCTTGTGTAGAATATAAATTCATATAGTACTCAAAAAACACCTCTGCTATTTAGGGCCCTGTAAACTGTGTGACATTATATATGTCTAGAATGGCTGGTATTGTCCTGTTGGACATTTTATCTGTGCTAGACACGCCAAGTAGCTACCTCCCATGTCGGCTTGGAAATACTGGTTGTGTCTGGAGAAGAGAAGCCTTTGACTCTGTTTGTCATATAAGAGATTAGTCCAATTTGACTGTGCCTGAAGCCAGTTCAGCCTATCAACAACAGCACTTGACCCGAAAACATCTAGGTCCTGACATATCTGGTCCAGCTCTCACTCCTTCTGCCTATTAAGTTTCTTTATACTCGCTATTTGCTCTATAAAAATACCCCCCAAAAGCCTTAAACGAGTCCCAGAGCACCGCAGGGTCAACCCCCACCTCGTGATCCTTCAAATATCCCTCCCAGAGGCATGTCAGGCCAGTACCCCCGCCAAGTCTGGACAGCCAGTCGGGATTCAGTTTCCAAAACCGCATACCCCGCTCAGCTTTAAACTCAAATACGGCCAGGATAAGGGAGTGGTCGGAGATGCCCCTAGGAAGGTATTCCACATCAGATACCAAGGGAACCAGCAAGTGTGAGGCAAGGACCATGTCTATTCTCAACAAAGAGTGGTGAGTATGGGAATGATAAGAAAAGTGTCTAACCTCTGGGTTTCTAAATCTCCAGACATCCACCAACCCCAGGTCCTTAATGAGTTTACCAAAAGTAGTACAAAACATCCCAACAGTTACCCCCTAAATCGCAGCAAGAGAAAACCTAGGTCCCTACTATCTAGTAAACAGACAGAGCCTAGCTCTGCTAGTACATCTCCCGCTTCAGTAGCAAAATATAGAAATATCCCACATCCGTGTTTCCAACATTATGACCAGTTCAGGGATTTCATTGTCGAACTGGTGGGCATCTTTTGAGCCAATCCTCCTCCTTCTGTGGAGTAGTAAAGAAATGAGACCTGCCATTCACCATGATTCTCAGCCTGGAAGGAAATAACATAGTGTACTGGAGCTGGTGCTCCTGCAGCTTTTTTTTTTTAACAAGGGTGAACTGTGAGGAGTCCTTTGAACCTCTACCGCAAAGTCAGGAAACACCATAATTATTTGATTGCCAAACCTTAGGGGGCCTTTCTGTCTGGTCATTCTAAGGGCTGCATCTCAGTCTTTGAAATGCAGCATCTTGGCAATGAAGGTACGTACTGGAGCTCCCGGCCATGGAGGCTGAGGAGGCAATCAGTGAGCCCTTTTCACAGCAAATTGCGGGAAGAATGCTTCTCTTTCAAATTTTTTACGAGCCATTCTTCCAGGAACAATTCATGGTTGCTGCCCTCCACTCTCTCTGGCAACCCCACGAACCGAAGATTGATGAGGCGGAGTCTGCCTTCCATATCTGTCATCTTAACTCTGCACTGGCCAATCTGGAAAGCCAGACCAGAAATCTCGCCATGAAGGGGGGCAATAGAATCCTCAAGGTTGGAAACTCTGTGTTCCACCTTGCCCACTCTCTCTCACATCTTCTGAAGGTCATGGTGTATCAGCAAAAGTCAGCTTGCACCTCACCAATTCTGTCCATAACCCTCTTTTCTGAGGATGTGATGGCCAGTAAGACCTGTTGTAGGGAGTGGGGATCACCCTTTGTTTTATCATCTGCTTTCGCTGAAGGTGAGTAAGGCTGAGGCGAAGAGGACAGTGAAGAGGTCGCTTAGAGCCCTGAGCTGGAGTGGGCTGGCTTGAATATTTCTCCTGTTTAGTTGCCGCTGCAGCAGCGTGGCCCAGCTTGCCCATATTTAAGAATCTCAAGGCTGGTTTGTGTTGTGCAGCAGCTCACTTCCACTTTGCAGCCACAGTACTTCAGGCTCCCTCTAGCGATGTACATGAATAAGACTCAGACTACAGACCTCAGTGCTGTAGATACAGATAAATTTAGTAAATACAAAGAGCAAGACCCAGTTTACAGACCCCCGTCCTGTATGTACAGAATGCTTATCTTGGCTCCTGAGTATTTCCCAATATCTGAACTCAAAAAGTGGAATAATCCCAGCTTGACACAAGAGTGAGCCTCCGGGCTTAGACCACTGTGTGGTATATGGGAACTTAGTGGATGTGTTAGCCAAGGGAATTAACTAATAATGGACCTAACTGGTCTACTTCCCTTTCTCTGACCAAACTTAGGATAAGTGTCTCTGCATCTTTAGGCAACAGTGCTTGTGAGCACTGTCCCACTTAAAAGGCATTCAGTCCTAGTTGTTAGTAGTAGTAGTAGTAGTATTGGGTGCAATCAGAGGAGCCACAACCGGTGGGGGGGGGGGCAAAGTTCTCCAGTTAGATATTAAACAAGGGGTTCATGTACAGCGACTCTCAGCAGACTTAGTTGTTACCAGAAAAGTCAGTAAGCACTCAGTGTTACTGTACAGTGTGACAGGAGTGGGAGTGGAAGCTCCAGGCGTATACAGGTTATAGCAGGCTTTTTCCCCCACTTTGTTGAACTCATGTACCTCAAATCCTTCGGGTAGCTGGATTAGTTGCAGGGAGAAGAGGAAGCCAGACAGAAGAAGTTTGCAGAGCCTCTCTGACTTCTTCAGATTTCTATGCAGCTTCCTTCCACTTACTGTCAAGATGGCGGCGGAGCACGAAGGGGGAGGGGGGAGCGGTGAATATGCAGGTGGCGATATCTGGCAGTCAGATTAGGGAACTGTGTCCTAATGGTCCGCCGTTCATTTGGTCGGCAACACCGAGGGGGACCTCACTCCCGGAACACACACTGTTTAACAACCCAACCGTTGTCGCAGGGGTCACACATGCGCACCAGTCAACTAACTCAGTCTCTGCTGCAATCCGTAGAGCTAGGCCTCAGAACATGGAACTCTCCAGGGCTGCTCCCCAGCGATAATCAGTGTACAGACCAGGGAATGAACTGCCGGAGGTTGAGCCCTACACCCACAACCAAGATGTGGCTGAATTTGGAGGCACCAGAGGTTGAATTTTTTGAATAATTGAACGGATATAGCAGGAGCGCTATAAAATGCATGTCTTACTGCATAGCTGTCTAGGCCATCATCTTTACCTTGTTTTTAATATATTTGTATGTAATTTGCATTATGATTACCTCAATGTACAGTGTGATGTGATGGCAAATCCCAGACTTCAAGAATGAACCTCTAGACCCAGGCCACTCATAGGGTGATATTCAAATCCCCCTTGTTTTTTAGAACAACGCGGGGTGCGCATCATTACAGTTACTATGGTAATTGGTGCACATTATTACCGTTAGTACGGTAATTTCAACGCTGATCTGAGTGAACCGCAAGCTGAAATTCATGTTAAAATTACCGTACTAACAGTAATGATGCATACCCCGCATTGCAGCTGCCAGAAGGAGACTGTGTAAACTCCAATTAGCATATATGAAGAAAAATGGAAAAAAAAATGGCTATGTTTATCACTTAAATAATAGAAATATAAAAAAAACTCTGCTATCTTGGAAACAATTATTTTACTAATTTATTAAAAATAAATAAGTACATCAAAATATTTTATACATAAATTACCAGCTGGTGTTCATTAAAATTATATTTATTACAAAATTTGCATCTAATACTAATATACATTTAGCACAAACTGTTCATGCGATTGTGCAAGAGCGACGTTATTAACGGTTATTTAGCTGTAAGGGATACATCCATCATCTTTAAGGAAAGCATATGAGGCTGTGAGTGGTGTATATAGGTAAAATGTCTCAGATGTAATTTCCAGCATTGTTGGTATGTAAGATATATTCTCACTGCCATACCATCAATTTTTCGGTGAGTGCGCTTTCCAATTAGTGGCATCAATAAAGAGACATTCACTCTGAGTCCGCGTCATTGAGAATGTTAGGCATATTTAATTCAGGTGCCAGTTAATTGAAAGGTCTCTGTGATAGTTTTACCTTCCTTTATAACGTTGGAGCTGAGGCAAAGGAGCCACTCCCTTCTGATTAAAGTGTCAACGGACACTGAAACGTGTTAATGATTAAAGAATTCACTCTACGTCCAGCATATATGTTACCTGCGCATATGAACCAGCTGGTTCATGTGTGCAGGTAACATATATGCTGGATGTAGGTAACGTATATGATTCATCTTTCTACACAAACAGGATAACATTGAAACGGACTCAGAGCGAACATATCTTTACTGAAGCTGCTAATTGGGACGCAGTCTCCAAGACACTAGTGGTATGGCTGTGAGGCTATTTCTTGAATACCAGCAGTGCTGGAAATTGCATCAAAGGCTTTTTACTTATAGACACCACTGATAGCCTCTTATGCCATGCTTTCCTTATCAGCTAAACGTATCCCAGCTAAATATCCATTAATAGCATCGTTCAGATAAACAGTTTCTGCCAAATGTATTAGTATTGCATGCAAATTTTGTACTATGGTAGTTTGTGTATAACATATTTTAATGTACTTATTTATTTTTAATAAATCTGGAAAATAATTGATTACAAGAGAGCAGCGGTTAATTTTAGATTTATATTATTGAAGTGATAATCACAGCCAGTTTTTTTTTTTAATTTAGTCATAGTCTTCAGTGTAGCTGTATGTGCTCACCAATACGTGGTTGACCCAGGTCTTGCACATGCAGTAGAAAAAGCTACAGGAAATATGGGTGACAGTAGGGCAGAGACTAAAATTATACTGGTCCAAGTGTAGGTACCGTGATAAGCACAACAAACAGATGGTGCTCACAAAGCTTTGCTGATCCACTTTGCTGCACTTTATTCAGAAATGTCAGAATGGCATAGCCAGCAAGAGGTGTAGTTCCAGCAATCAAACAAGCAAAAGTATTTACAATTTCCCACAACCCTGCTTCTGATTAAACACTCAGTCAACTCACTAGTCACTGGCCAACTAGTTCAGCATCAGTTGACGTCCACAACACAAAACCAGCTATTTACTCATAGCACTAACTCCTAGCCAGAAATGAATTATCCCCATGTCTTTCACCTGTGTCCTGTGTGCTAGTGATTAACCCTGCCTACATCATGAGCCTGTAGACTGCCAAAAGACTCTATTTTAATAATCCGTAGCAAACTGCCCTTTTTGCCACTATAGGTAAAACATGAACAAAGGGCTATGCACATTGAGAAAATGCATATGAGGAGGTGATAAGAAACAAGGTCCAAACATCCAAACAGAGGTCAGGACAGAAGACTACCCATACAATGGTCAGGTTCCAAGCAGAAGTTGGGCAAACCAGAAAGCCAGGAATAAAACATCAATGAGAGCACTCAAACACATGTGCAGAAAAGCCCCAATGTTTATGATCACAACTTTAAAATACCAATAAGTTAGCACTTTGTAAGTAAAGGATAGTAATAAAATTAGCTTGTGTTGGAAGAAAGAAAAAAAATCAAATAGATACACAACTGAAAAGCACATATCTGGCCCAATTTAGCAGCACGTACAAGAACACAGATGAAGATTTAACACAGTCATCAGCACCCAAACCAACATGCTATAGATAAAAGACCTGTGCCTAATCTAGCTTATATGTGCTAGGACTATATAAAGATGGCAATCACTTCCATTCATTGCTTGGATAACTGCAGCCTGTTACTCTTGCCTAGTGGATACACTGTTGCTGAATGAATTATTCCTGACAAATCTGCCTTCTGACATCCAATATGTTGCAGCTCATTATCCACTGGTATGACTGGGTTGGACCATGTGGTCTGTCTTCTGCATTAAGTATGTCTGTGTATGCACTGCAGCAGGACTTGTCTGACCCTGGCTGCTCTCTTGGCATTGACACACGTTGTTGCTCTCCTCATCATTCAGCCTCCTCCAGGCGAATCCCACCTCTGCTTATGGTCTACCAACCTGTCAGGTGTGTAAGTGCAGAGTATCAATGCACTGGAGATATTATCTAGAGTTACTCCAGTGATTATCTAGACAGTACATGAAATATTTGGAGTGGACTGATTTTACTTCTAGTGCATACCAGGATGCACAGTGGCTTCTATAAAATGTTTAAATCCTGTATAAAATGTGTGCATTCCTATGCATGCATTAATTTACATACATACAGAATAGTTTCTCCTTAAGAAAATTGTGTGATGAAATTTGCATGAAAAAGTTCCTAATGATTCAAAATGCATAAATGTGATGACTGACATTACTGACATGTGCATAGTCCTTACATTTTTCTATGTCATAAATTTAACGTAGATTTCAGTGAAAATTAATGGCTCTTACGTTCAATCACATTAGCAAAGCACATTCACTTTAAGTGCACTATGCATTCATTTACTTTGCTTGTCATATTTGAAGACAAAATATGATTAGCTTGATAAGAAATACTCTATGTAGTCTGTTTCCTGAGACACAAGAGTAGCTGAATATTTATGGCATATCACTTGTCATGTTCTGATGAGCCACCTATGCATAACATATGAATCTGTCACACTACTCCATGAGATGAGGATTACCCTGACTCACGATGGCATGGTGAATTTGTTTTTGGTTTGTTTTTCTTTATGAAGATATTCATTTAATCAAGTACTAAGTAAAAATGTAAAGGTAGTGTATTAAAAAAGAAACTACAGGTCTGTGTTCTATGCTGCTAATAAAATGTTTTCATCTGTAAAGTGATTTTGGAATTTTGCCAACAACTACTTCTGTACCCATTGTTACACTTTTCCTGGCAAAATACTTTCATCTGTAATTTATGTTTCTGCAAAATCAATAACATTGGTACTGGCTATCATTTTTATAGATCAAATGGCAACCCTGCCTGTACCTTTATTTCCAGTACACACCAGAGTTATTCTGTCTCTTACAGTTGGAAAAAAAAATTCAGGGTATACATTGTTTTTAAAATCAGTAATTTTGCTCCAACCAATCAGAGAGGAGACTCATAGATGTGTTGTTTAGTGCTTCACTTTTAAGCAAGGGAGAGTCTTTGCTCTTTCATTATTTTAGTGTGTACTACACATAAATTTAGGAAAACTAAAAAGGAGAGATGTGCACATACCACCGTGCTTTGGTTTTGGTTTTGGTTCTAAAACCATCTTCATGTTTCAGTTTTGGTTTTGCCCAAAAATCCTCATGTGTTCTGGTTTTTGTTTTGGATCTGGATTTCATTAAATATTGTGAAAGACAGGTACAATCATGTGATTTTTTTAGCTGTTTTTGGTCCTGTGTTAGTGTTTATAGCAGTAACATTCATTTACAATCATTTAGTCTATTTTCTAATTATCTCTTCAGAACTTTCAAAATGTTCACCAATTTTAGCAAACAGCGAGTTGGCTAGCTACAATTAGTGACAGAGCAGGACTGAGGGCTTGGCTTAGTATGGAGTAGGATGCGCGGTTTCTTAGCTCCCACATTATCCAGCTCATTTATCCGTTATCCCTCAGTTTGTGATTCTAATCTTGCCAGGAACCAGTCCAGAATATCTCCTGCATATAATTGTTACTGTTTGGCTTAGTTTTGCAGTCCTGTAACATCTGCTTCTGGACCTGTACGAGGCTTGAAGATGCTGCCCCCATTACCTTGATGTGGAGGAGCTGTCTGTGGACTGCGGATCGGAGGCTCACCATCCCTCCTGCCGGCTCCCTTGGTTTGCTAGCCAGCGGTGCGGCTGCTGTTCACCCAGTCCCGGACAGGTTCAGTGACACTTGCAGTGCACCGGAGACCGGGGGTCATCCCACAGCCGAAGAATGACAAAGACCTTTGACCTATGTGCAGTGCCAATCAGTGCCGGCTTTATTGATCTGCACCCATTCTACTTCCCCCATACAACGGAAAACCACAGTGGTGATACAAGGGTGTTTGAAGGGGAAGAGGGACCTGCTTCGCTAGGATCTGGCTGCCGCCATTTCACCGCCATCTAGAGGTCACCTAAAATGGATGCTCGTGTTTGACAGGAGTTCTCCTGCAGACAGCTCTATAACGTTGACTGTTGCAGTGAGTACCCTACCAGCCCCACCTTTGATTGAGAATGGATAAACCAGTGGAGATGTAATTACTAACTTTGGAACACTTGAACTGCAGTACTTCTCCCTTTTGAGAAGAGGGGTGACTCCCCTGTGCTATTGCATTAAGGTACAACATCTACCTTCAGCTGTTTGAAAAGCACTAGACTGCTGGCACTTATCTTTATTCAAGGGGCTTGAGACTTTGGCCTGTGGCTGTGGTGGATCTACAATAGGGGTGCTGACTCAATATGCAGTATATACCTGTCCTATTGGCACCTTTTCTGTTTGTGGTCGACCAAACCGACATGGGCGGGAGTGTATCTATTGTACAGTGCCATGCGGCACTGTGTCTGCAGACTCATCCTCGGGCCCATGTCTCTAACTTTGTACTAACAGCACTGGGGTCTGTAATTTGGGATATCTTCTTTTACGCCCCCAGAGGGAGCTTGTAATACAGCGGTGGGAAGGTGGTGGAAATCGCTACATACTTACAACAACAACTTAATAATAATAAAACATAATTTTATATATATAGGAAATCCACGGGACACCTCGCAGTGGAGATTCCAACTGTAATTGCCAGCAATGTGCGCAGTGCAATGTCTGCGTGCCACATCGCCGGCAATTGATCTCCCCCATATTGTTACTTTATGGGGGGTATTCAGATGACGGCGGGATCGCCACAAAGCCCGTGCTCGAAAAATATTACCGTTAATATGGTAATTTACTTGCTGGATTTCAGCTTGCACTTCAGGGAGCTGCAAGCTGAAATCCAGCGAGATATTACCATATTAACGGTAATATTTTTAGAGCGCGGGCTTTGCGGCGATCCCGCCGTCAATTGAATACCCCCCTATGAATAAATTAATTTGGAGTTATGTCATTTTCTCTCACTATTGAATTTATGTTTAAGGGTTTTTGAGCGCCTCTTAATTTTTATTGTGCGTTTATCTTTGTATGGGTTTGCAGAGCCCCTAGAGGCAGTTATTTCTCTTATACACTTACAATTGTGTTTCATTATCTGACCATTTCCAAACATATAGGTATCTGTGATTATTTTTATCACACATATTTTGCTTGTTATATAATTATATACTGCGTGATCTGTACTGTGTTCACTAATTATTTTCCATATTTCATGTACCTATACATTTTTCCAAACAGGCCCCAACATTCCAGGATCCATACAAGAATCCAGTACCAGGTTGTGAAAGCTGCAATAACAGGTAGATGAGAGAAACACCATTTTAATACACAATGGGGGGAATTTAATTGCTGGTGATATGGCGTGCGTACATTTCTGACAAAATCTCCACTGAAAAGTGTCTCACGTATGTTCCAGAGACACTTCATGGCTAATTGAATTTCCCCCATAATGTCATGTGTTAAGAAGCGCAGCCACAGTCCATGTTGGCCACGCCCCCATCACTATGTGACCACGCCCCCTTTGACGGTGCCACCACTGCACGGCAGCAAATATCACTTCCCCTACTATATGTGGGGGGGGGGCAGAAAGTTGCTGTACTGGAGCCTCAAATTCCTCTTGGCGGCCCTGCGTATGTTCAGTCGCTGGGGCGCTTCCTGATCTCTCACCCAGTGGTTCAATTCCAATGGCCAGCCAATCGTGAGTAAACCTGCTCAGGAGGGACCCCATCTGCTCGCCTGGAACATTAGAGGATTAAATGATAAGATCAAGCGCTCGCTGGTGCTAAGCCAGGTCAGAAAGTACAATCCAGATGTGGTGTGTTTCCTGGAAACCCACCTTACAGGTAGCAAAGTCCTCTCTCTGAAAAAGCCCTGGGTGGGATGGGCTTACCAAGCCACTCATTCTACATACTCAACAGGGGTCTCCGTGTTGGTCCACAAGCAGCTTAATTTTTTACTGGACTAGGTCGAAATTGATCCAGGAGGCAGATTCGTTTTGTCAAGGCCTCATTTAACTACACCCCTCTGACAGTCCTGGCTATTTACATCCCACCCTTGTAAAGTAGTAATGTTGTGTGCTTTGCTTGGGTGACTTCAATATGTTATAGATGTGGCCGTGCATAGGTGGCGTGAGGATTTGGTAGATGTTCCTAGTGGACCCACTACATTTGGCAAACTCATCAAGAACATGGGGCTAGTGGATTTTTGGAGATTGACACTCCCACTTTCACCATTCCCTCTCAAGGATAGTTTTGCTCTTGCCATCCTGCAATCTGGTTGGTTTCAATGGTGGAATACCTTCCCTATGGCATCTCAGAACACTTCCCAATCCTGGCTAATTTTGATCTCAGGCTTGAAAGAGGCTTGCAGTTCTGGAAATTGAATCCTCCCTGGCAGGGGCACTGGTCTGGCATGTATCTGGGAGGGTACTTCAATGATAACTCTGGTGATATAGCTGCAGGTGTAATTTGGGACTCTTTCAAAGGCTTCATGAGGGGTACCTTTATAGAAGAAATAGCGAGGATCAAGAGGCTTAGCAGAGGGAGGGTGAGCTGTAGCAGAGATGCTGGGACTTGGAGGTGTTGTATATCAGTTCTTGCTCTGTCTCTGACAGGCTGGGCTGGCTGGCTGCAAGCATATTCTGATTGGTCCAATTTTGTGCATCATAAGAACAGTAAAAAGCTTCTCTTCTCCAAACACAATTTATATTTTCAAGGTGACATGTGAAGTAGTTATCTGGCATGTCTAGCAAAGGAGGAGCTATCCCCTAGATCAATTCCAGGCATTTTTGATAGGTATAACGTTAAACAGTTTACGGGAGCTAAAATTGCGAAGTGTTTTTAGACTACTATAGCGACCTTTACTTTTCACAAATTCAGTATACACCCACCCAGCTCACTGCCTATATGAGTGGTATTAATCTTCCATTATTCTCATAGGAGTTAATGGGCTTTTTGGACTTCCCTATCACTGAAGAGGAGATTGCGGCTGCCATCTCTTCTTTTCCCAACAAGAAGGCCCCAGGGGTGTATACCGATTAAGGTATATAAGCAATATAGAAAGTTCCTTGCTCCCAAATTACTTGAATATTACTCCCAATTTCTGGAGGGTGGTCACCTCCCCACTTTATGTCAGAAGCCATTATTATCCTTATACTTAAACAGGGTAAGGATGCTTATATCCGGATTTGTACCGCACAATTTCCTTGATCACCACTGACGCCAAAATTCTGGCTAAAATTTTATCCATTAGAATCAATAGGGTCTTACATGAGATCACTAACCCAGACCAGACAGGATTTATGCCAGGCAAGTCCACACTTATCAATGTCAGGCGATTGTTTACTAAGATTCAGAGGGTCTGGTCAGCGGAGGAGAGAGCAGTGAATGTGCCCCTGCATACAGCCAAGCCCTTTGACTCAGCCTTGTCTGGTTGCTCTTTTCTCCACTGGCTGACAGGATCAGTGTTAACGGCTTTACCACCCTCCCATTTAGTCTGGGTCAGGGCTGTCCACTATCGTCAGCTTTGTTTGCATTGACGATCCAACCTTTGGCATGTATGATCCGCTCCCACACTAACATCAGAGGTATCGGGATGGAAGAGGTCATGGACCACATAGCATTGCAGATGACAAGCTCGTCTTCTTGGAGGACCCTGATAGGTCACGGACTCTCATTTTAGAGGTGATCGAGGGTTTTGGTAGTTTCTCAGGCCTTAAGATCAATTGGAACAAATCATTGGTGTTGGTTGGGATGGCAGCCTCTGCCTGGGGTGGACGGTCACTGCTGTGGACCTCAAGGTTCATGTATTTGGGCATTTGGGTTTACGGCCCGAGCATCCGATTATGTGGAACTTAATATTGACCCGATTACTTATTACCTTAAATATAAATCCCATATTTGGCAGAAACTCCCTCTCACGGTTACTGGTAGGATTAACCCTATAAAAATGGTTGTACAGCCGAAATATCTATATCCCCTACAAAACTCCCTTACATACTTACAGCTTCATGTGTTTCAAAAAAATAATAAGCATTTCATTTTGTTGGTCTAGGGAAAAACTGGATTAAACATCTTTGAGGACAATAGATGGTACACGGACTGGCAGAGTCTGTAAAAATTAAGTATTCTGGTGAGGATGTTCATCTTTACCGCCGCGATCCTGCCAACCCAGGAAATAAATTGTGAGTTCCAGGAACATGAGTCCTGTTTCAGAGAAGCGATTAATGAGGGAAAGTTAGCCGCAAATAGCTTTTCGCAGTGCTTGGTTAGGTTGAATCCCTGATATTTGATCTGGTGCAGTTGTCAGTGAAATTTAAAGGTGTCTTGCTAGTGTTGTTGAGTATGAGAAGGGAAATTGAAGGCCAGGGCCTCAGTTTTGTCTGAGTTTATGTTATAATTCGATAACAAGCTATAGTCCTTCATTTTGGACAGTAAGGATCGAATCAAAATATGGGGTTTTGTAAGGGTAATTAGTACATTGTCTGAATAGAGCATGATTTTAGACATTCTTGTGCCTGAATATTTTGGCTGATCCTAATTTTTGCTGTGAGAGGCTCCATAAAAAGGGTGAAGAGAAGGGGGGAGAGTGGACACCTCTGTCTTGTGTCGTTACAAATTGGGAACGGGGAGGAATAACAGGAATAGGCTAGAACCATAGCCAAGGGGTTAAAGTACAGTGAAGAGATTCCCCTGAGAAAGGGACCATGAATACCAGCAGTGCTAAGGACCTCACGCATGACGGGCCAAGAAACGCGATCAAATGCTTTCTCAGGGTCAAGGGCCATCACCAGAGCGGGGGTCTTCATTTTGTTAGCAGCATAGATTAAGTCAATGGCTTGTTTGGTGTTATCCACTGCTTGGCAGTTTGTAATAAACCCCTCCTGGTCTGGGTGGATCAGCGAGGATATATCCCAGGCCAGTCTATTTGCTAATATTTTGCCAAATAATTTCAGGTCCACATTTAGTACGGAAATAGGGAGGTAACTCACACATTGACTGGAATCTTTCCCGTCTTTGGGGGTGACCACTCTGTTCTCTATGGTGGTGGCCCCATCAAACTTCTTGTCCAAGTGTCTAGAGTTAAACAGATTAACACCAGTGGGATTCTTAATAAAGCCAACGGTACAGAGAGAATAATCTGGCATTGTGCACTAGCAGTACTATTCTGAAAGGATGAAGAGGATTTGATTAATTTACCGGTGCTTATGCTACTGCTGATGGTGATACACCTACCCAGTGGGTTGTCACAGTCATGTTTTCTACTGTTTGACCAGCAGATATGCGTAGTTAAGTGTATAGTTGGTACAATTACATTTTCTAGGGACTGAATTACATTTTGTTTAACCTCCTGGTACAGCTGGGGAATTTTTGTTCAGGAGAAATGGAATTGAGATGGAATTTGGTAGCGTGGACACATGACCTGGGGACGGGATTTTAAAGCAAGAAATATGTATATATTGTACTGGGGTTGTGCTGCTCACACAATTATTTTCAGATTGAAACACTTGGGATTTTTAAAAACAAAAAATATTTTTTTGGTGTGTGCTGCTCACAGTCAAAGAGCACCCTGTTTTTTCTCCAGTAAACAGTTCAGATATCACTAATACTGACCTTAGCACAAATGCCTTCAGATTGAAACTCTTGGGATTTTAAAAGCAAGAACTATATATATTTTTGGGGTGTGCTGCTCAACATCAAAGATCACACTGTTTTTGGCTGCTCAGTAGTAAGGATGTCACTAATACTGCCCCTCACACAATTGCATTTAGTTTGATAATTTGAAATACTTGCTATTTTAAAAGAACCAAATATAATATTATTTTTTTTTGGGGGGGGGGTGCACCTTGTTTTTTGTCCACTAAATAATTCAGATGTCACTGATACTGCTCCTCACATAATTGCTTTCAGACTGAAATGCTTGGGATTTTAAAAGCAAAAATATTTTTGGGATGTGCTGCTTATAGTCAAAGAGCAACCTGTTTTTTCTAGAGTAAATAGTTCAGATGTCACTGATCTACCTTAGCACAACTGACTTCAGATTGAAACTTTGATTGAAGATTTGATTTTAAAAGCAAGAAAAAATATTTTTCATCCACTCCTAAGTTGTTTACTATTACAACCAGCAGCCACTACTTGTCTACTGTTCACTCTCTCACACCCAATTTATCAGCACACATTTCCACCAGACAGATCTGTAAATAAACTGTTAAGATTTGCTCATGTACATTCACAGCTATTTCAATATACATTACTTCTTTCACCTTGCCCAATCCTCTACAAGCCACTTTATTAGCATAGAATCAGCCATGCTCCTACCCGCATGCTATCACATCTAAAATGGCAGCTGAGAGCAAGAGGGAGAGCTATATATAGAACATATCGATAAAAAACTTGTGAAATCAGAAATTTTACTGGAAATTACATTTTGCTTTGTTTTCAAATACGAAATTTGGTGCTAGAAGTCATGACTCGGTACCCCAAAATTTGATTGTGTCGGATTGCTCTGAATCCGAACCTTTCATTTATACTAAAAAGTACAAACATGCCACTGCTTTTGAAAGGTAGGTTAAAGCACAATCAGTGCTGGACTATGTTGCATCAAGTAAATATTGTTTTAATGGACTCTATTTAATACATTTTTAAAAAGAAATATTGGTGAGTTAAAAGTATGTTCTTTGTGTAAATAAAAGCCTATGCAATCCCCAGACCTTTTGCTTACCTGCTCATGGAGGCAGGGCACTAGGAGTGTAGAGACAGGGGAGGAGGAACCGCTGGCGGTAGTCCAATGCTTCCTTATACACTGGAAACAACGCATCCTATCACGCATGAAGAGTGGAGAGGAAGAAAGTGATGTCAGAGCCATACACACAGAGAGGAGAGAGAGAGAAGCGCAGGTGTGATTGACCAAGGAGGAAAGAGGCGCAGGCATTTGCGGAAATACCACCTCAGACCAGAGCCACTAGAAAGGGAGAGGCAGCACAATCAGAGAGAGGGAACCTGCCTAATAGCCCTGCTATAGATGGAGGATTGAGTACCATAGACGGAGAGACTTTGACTGGTCACAGCCTGAGGGAGCATCACCATATAAACAAGGCTGAAAGTTTTGAGAAGAAACAGACCAATTTAAAAAGTTCTCATTCTTAGAGAGGTAGTCAATTTAAAAGGAAGAGTTGTCATTTTACTAGATAGAGCTGCCAGAATCACAGAGGGAACTGTTAGTTTCAGAGGGAGAGCTGCCAATTCCACAGAGGGATCTGCCAGAATCAGAGAGTAGGCTGTCAATGTCAGAGAGAAAGTTGCTTTCTGACAGTAACATGCTGATGGACCAGAGTCATGCCGCTACAACCAGAGTGTTCCAGTCTAAAGATCCAGTAGGAGTTCATATTTGGCTCATTTGTCCAGAAGGGTTCTGGACTCAATCCAATTGTCCATAGGGAGTCCTTATTTGTTCCAATCATTCCAGGTGCCTGTATTTGCTACTACGTCTACTCTTGTGCCTAGCAAGAAGAGCAATTTAGGACCCATGAAGGTCTTTGGACTGATCAGTGTACACAGCAAGTGTTAGTTATCCACTACATATTGTACCACAACTTACACAAGGCTGAGCACCAGTACAAAGGCCCCTCTGGGCTAGATGCCTGGCCTGGAACTACTTAAAAACTTGCCGGGACTATTTATTAATTCATAGTCTGTACATATTTGTGGCTGTTACGAGTATTGGGGCTACTGCCTTATAATCTTATTCAAAAGACATATACATTATCCTCATTATAGATATCGGTGTTGAAAGAGTGGAGTGACAACTCTCATGAGTGAAACATAACGTGTTTACTCAGCAAGACATGCATAACTAGAATGCAGAAAAGTGATCAGGTACCTCCCAGTATGCCTAGCCAATGACCTCACTTCCTTCCTGCCAGGCTCTAGCAAGTTATACATTTACACTTGCTATTCTTGTTCAGCGAGGGGCTTAGAGTAATTTATTATCTTTGAATAATTAGAACTGTGTTGCTACTTCATCTTTTTCTGACTCATAATATGGGTTCATACTAGAGATGGGCGGGTCCGGTTCTCCGAGAACCGAACCCACCCGAACTTTGGGTATCCGAGTACCATGCTGAGCAGCTCGGTACTCTCCCGCCCATTCCGAATCCAAATCGAGGCCGAACGTCATTGTGACGTCGTCGGATCTCGGGGCTCGGTTCTCGCGATACTTCAACTTTATAAATACACGCCTCCACAGCAATCCATCGCCATTTGACAGAGGGAGAGAGCAGGGTGTAGTCATAGGCTAATTAGAGCAGGGACAGAGAATACAATATTGTTCTTGCAATTGCTCTAACCAAAATCGCTAGTGCAGAGAGGAGGATAGAGGTTTATTATTTTTTCTTCATATTTGGCACTCCCCAGCGCTTTTGGGGTGTCCCCCATAATTGTGCATTAATATTTCTGGCTGTCAAAAGTCATATCTGTCAGCAGTATCTACTAAATAATTTTTAGCACTCCTCAGTGCTTTTGGGGTGTCCTCCCTAATTGTGCATTAATATTTCTGGCTGTCAAAAGTCATATCTGTCAGCAGTATCTACTAAATAATTTTTAGCACTCCTCAGTGCTTTTGGGGTGTCCTCCCTAATTGTGCATTAATATTTCTGGCTGTCAAAAGTCATATCTGTCAGCAGTATCTACCAAATAATTTTTAGCACTCCTCAGTGCTTTTGGGGTGTCCTCCCTAATTGTGCATTAATATTTCTGGCTGTCAAAAGTCATAACTGTCAGCAGTATCTACTAAATAATTTTTAGCACTCCTCAGTGCTTTTGGGGTGTCCTCCCTAATTGTGCATTAATATTTCTGGCTGTCAAAAGTCATATCTGTCAGCAGTATCTACCAAATAATTTTTAGCACTCCTCAGTGCTTTTGGGGTGTCCTCCCTAATTGTGCATTAATATTTCTGGCTGTCAAAAGTCATAACTGTCAGCAGTATCTACTAAATAATTTTTAGCACTCCCCAGTGGTTTGCGCTCAGAATGGATTCAAAGCAGTCCACATATGATCTGAATGAGCAACCAGGTTCTGTCACCAGTCCTGATGTTAGTGTTCCCAGTACGTCATCTGGCCAAGGCGATGTCAAACAACAGAGTGTTTTCAAATTAGTGCAAAAAACAAAAACCAAAAAAAAATTTACTGTATTGAAGCGAAAAAGAAGTGTAACTGAGCAAAAGTTAAGTGACGATAAAAAAAAAATTGCAAGCATGCCATTCTACACACGCAGTGGCAAAGAGAGAATGAGGCCTTCACCTTTGGCTATTAGTGGCAGATCCCAAAAAGTTACCCAGCCTACAATTGGTGCACAACTACTGTTACGCGTCAAAGCCGAGCTGCAAGATAACAGTGAGGCATTACAGGAGAATATTTGCTCTGATTCAGAAATGACAACAATCCCTGTGGAGAGTCCATCCAACAGTGGGATGTCTAATCGTGAGCATTCTGCTGATGTGTGCCTTAATAGCCCGAGTGTAGCCGGTGATACCCAAATTGAGGATGCCACTTTGGAATTAGAATAGGATGAGGGGGAGATTTGTGTAGGCGACGAGGGCGCTAATGATGATGTTGATGAGGATGAGGTTGTTTGTGTAAGTCCTGCACCAGTGGCAGCAGTTCTGGCACGTGACAAGAAAAAGGCCATTGTCATGCCTGGGCATAAAACAAAAAAATCCACTTCTTATGTGTGGAATTATTTCTACCCAAATCCAGACAACAATTGTATAGCCATTTGTAGTGTATGTCAAGCCACAGTCAGTCGAGGGAGGGACCTTAACCATCTTGGAACCTCGTCTATGTTACGCCATTTAACGAGAGTTCATGGCAAAGTGTTGGGAAAAGCTGAAAGTTCTTCCCAAAAGAATACAAGCACTCCCTCATCAGCTAAGACCCTCCGCTCACCGACATACCGACGGCTACAAAATACACCCACCACACCATCCTCATCAATATCCTCAGTAGCGCTCGGAGTTAGCCCGGCATCCCACTTAAGGCTGGATGACTCCGGCACTATTATTGATTTCTCTGAAGAAAGCGTTAGTCCTGCTGCTGCTGTTGCTGCTGCTGGGGGTGAATCGTCATCCCAAAAGGCAGGTTAATAAAATGAGCAGTCCTACATTTCAGCAATTAACTGTGAAACAATCATTTGCGAGGGGAAGCAAATATGACAGCAGTCGCCAAGCGAATCACAGACGCCATGGCTGCAATGTTAGTGTTAGATCTGCGTCCAATCTCCACAATAAACGCAGCTGGTTTTTCACAGTTAATTGAGGTTTTGTGTCCGCGTTACAGAATTCCATCGCGACACCATTTCTCCCGTAAAGCTATTCCACAACTATACCAAAAAGTGTGTAAAAATGTAGAGATTGCGCTGAAAAATGCCATTCTGCCCACTGTTCACTTAACCACAGATATGTGGACAAGTGGAAGTGGCCAAACCAAAGACTATATGACTGTGACAGCCCACTGGGTTGGTCATTCACCTTCACCAGCAGGAACAGCAGCAGCATGTACACCACTACGTAACATTTTTCACAGGCAGGCCACTCTTTGTATCACCGGCTTCACTAACAGGCATACGGCTGACAATTTGTTACGCAAACTGAGAGATGTGATTGATGCATGGCTTATACCACTCGGACTCTCCCCAGGGTATGTCATTTCAGATAACGCCAACAATATAGTGCGAGCATTACAGCTGGGTGATTTCCAACATATTCCCTGTTTTGCTCACACCATCAACTTGGTGGTGCAGAGCTTCCTACGAAATAACCGTGAGGTGCAGGAGATGCTTTCGGTGGCCCGTAAAATTTCAGGCCATTTCAGGCATTCAGCCACAGCATGTAGGAGATTACAGCAGCTCCAAGAGCAGTTTAACTTGCCCTGCCACCAACTTAAGCAAGAGGTGGTAACTCGGTGGAATTCCACCCTGTACATGCTTCAGAGGATGGAGGAACAGCGCAAAGCCATCCAAGCATATTGCACAAGTCATGACATTGGGAAAGGAGGGGGGATGTATTTCACTCTTGCACAGTGGGGAATCCTTTCAGTGCTGTGCAAGGTGCTGAAACCATTTGAAGTTGTGACATGTGAGGTCAGTGCAGACTCTGCTAGTTTGAGCCAAGTCATTCCTTTAATTAGACTATTGGAAAAGCAGCTTGAGAAAATGAAGGAGGAGCTGAAAGCAAGCAATTCAGCAAAGTATCTTGAACTCACTCTCTCTCTCTCTCTCTCTCTCTCTCTCTCTCTCTCGCTCTCTCTCTCCCCCCCCCCCCCCTGCGGCTAGGTAACAATCTGATTTCTATTTGATGCACATTTCTATTCCATAAAGAATATTGTTTTATCCCATACACAGCTCTTATTCATTACTCAAACTTAGGTTAAAGCGCAGAATATTCTTCTTTAGATAACCTTTTTTGTGTTTATTATTTAAAATAAGGTAATTTTATGTTTGTCTTATTGTCATTTTATATTTCTCTCTCTCTCTCTCTCTCTCTCTCTCTCTCTCTCTCTCTCTCTCTCTCTCCTATGGTAATCGGAAACCTATATGGGTTATTGACCTAAAACACCTTTCCTTTGGGGTTAAACATATATAAAAATAAGTTCCAATATAGATGTAAATTAAAATGAAACTGTACTTCATTTTACAACTCTCTCTCATATATACAGGGATGCCACCTGTCAAAACTGTACTTTTCATTTTTTTACAAACCCATCAATTTACTTCACAAAAGAGCACCCTAGGGTATTGCTTACATTATCTTTGATTTATTTAGGTTAGGTTGTACACAATGATTTTATAATCATTTATGAATGTTCCTTGTCATCTACTGTTATTTATGGTTTAGCTAAAAATGATTTCATAGATTGAACCTATCATTTTTATTTAGGTTTTTAAATTAGCGTTTTTTTCCACCCTAGGCTTATACTCGAGTCAATAAGTTTTCCCAGTTTTATGTGGTAAAATTAGGTGCCTCGGCTTATATTCGGGTCGACTTATACTCGAGTATATACGGTACATCTTCCACGAGGAAGGCCTTCACCATCCAAGACATCCAAGCACTGACTGTTCTCTAATGGCGGATTCAAGCGGCGATGAATTGATAGTCTGTGATGATGACGTACACACTGATGAGGGTGAGGATTAAGCTGAAGATGATGCCGATAACATCTTTTTAAAACTTTCTATGTAAGTGTAGGGTGCAATCTACCCCAAAGAGGAAAGGGACTTGTGGCATTTCCATATCACATACCATCTTGAAAGGCTGCTGTTAGGGCAATTTATCCTTAAGGGTAGGGTGTTATAGACAGAGTGACCCTAAACTGGCTTTGTCCATTTTTCATAATATTGTACAGTCTATAATGGCTGAATTTTTGGGTATTTTATACAAGTGGAGGGGGGCCTAGAGAGACAGAAACCAAACTGGCTTTTTCCATGTCAATTAATATTGTACAGTCTATAATGGCTGAATTTTTTGGTATTTTATACAAGTGGAGGGGGGCCTAGAGAGACAGAGTGACCCCAAACTGTCTTTCTCCATGTCAATTAATATTGTACAGTCTATAATGGCTGAATTTTTTGGTATTTTATACAAGTGGAGGGGGGCCTTGAGAGACAGAAACCAAACTGGCTTTTTCCATTTCTTTACATATTTAACTATAAGTGTAGGGTGTAATATACATTCAAAGACGATGGCTGCATTGCCAATATGCATAGATGGAGAGGAAGACAATCTGTTTTGTGTGTAGAATAGGCCTACCAACGAAGAATTAAACAGTTTTTTTGGATGATTTATTACCTCAACAATTAGATTACTTGTCTCTAAAACAGTTGGAGCACTAAATTGGGTTAATTTAGGCCCAAAAACATGGATTTTCCAAAAAAATAGCAAAACAAAACCAAACAAAACCAAAACAAAAACCAAAACAGGCAATGGCGGTTTTGCAAAACCAAAACCAAAACACGACGGTAACCCAGATCCAAAACCGAATCCAAAACCAAAACACGGGGGTCAGTGACCATCTCTAGTTCATACCAAGTGTTTAATTCCCTCAATTACAGTGTTTTGTTATTTTATGTTGTCCTTGCCTGCCTTTCCATGCTGAATCTCAAAATTCGCTCAATCAGTATATTTAATTCTGCTGCATAATATTATACTTATTTTTTATCTTTAAAACAATGTCTAACAGTGTGTCCAATTTGATGTGTTTGTTAATCATTTCTATGATATAGTTAATTTGCCTACCATTGTAAATAGCATTCACTGGTGAACAAGCTGTTCACTGTCTTAGAGCAGAGCTCCTCAGAAACTTTTTAAATGAATATAATCAAAGAGCTAAGTAGAGAACCACATTGGGAAAAGAAATAATAAAACAACAGATGAAGACCAATGACTTTAATATTTAGTGACCATAACAAAACAGAATGCAATTATCAACCACAGCTGAGGTCTGGAAATTGATAGAATATGCTGTAGAAATGCACTATGGAGAGGAGGGGTTCTGCTACATGTGTTCTTTCTCAAGATAAGGGCACTTTTGTATAAATATATTATATTCTTTAATTCACCACCTAAGAGGATTCTAACTAAAGGACACAAAATAATAAGTATACATTATGTGTACACCATTGTATTGTGTAAACTTACAAATATTTTGTTTTGATGTTGTTCAAGAAATTAAGGGGGGCATTTTCCTAAAAAAAAATATTTTTAAACATATTATTGCAGAAATTCATGTTAAATAAAATAAGGAAATCCCATATCTTCATATTTCACATTGATCCCACAGGGCTGACAGTTGGACAAGCCTCCTCATAAAATTGCATCTACTTTTGCAGCCAAGCACACATATGCTACACCTGCTACTGGCTACCGTGGGGTTAGAGAGTAAAAGAAAAGTGGGATGTGTATCCAACCGGTAATAGCAGGTGGATTTTTGTTTGTTTGTTTTTTATTGCAATTTTTCTGTGAGTTGATTGTATTAAAATGTTATTATCAGGTGACCTATAATAAAGAATTAAAACATATAAGCTATTCTTCTGCATAATAATACAAACATACTAAGAGGTAGATTTATCAAGCCTTCTAAAAAGGAAAAGAAGAGGTGTCCACTGTAGCACCCAATCAGATTCCAGCTACCATTTTAATTTTCTGGAATGTACTAGATAAATAATAGCTACAATCTGATAGGTTGCTATGGACAACACCTTCCTTTTAGAAGGTTTGATAAATCTACCCCTAAGTGTGTTACATTACATCAGTAAGTGTGCAGACCCATTTGATTAATTCTCCAATACATAGGCTCTTCACTTTGGTTCATTGTCTTGGAAAAAATGGTGATCCAAAGTCCAAGATAAAAGGATGTATGGGGCAAGAACCTTACACAATTTTAGGTAGGCAAAATCTGAAATAAACATTCAATAATTGCAACTTTATTCTCAAAAACACATATATAATATTGTATTACCTGTCATTTTCAGTGTTATGTTTTTTTTTTGCAAACTAACTGAATGCAGTTAGTTCACAAAAGTTGGCAGACTGTATTATGACACCACAAAGGGATTTGCTGTTCCGATATGTTCAGATGTACAAGATGATTATATATGTAAGATGATTTGTAAATTATTCAAATGGCTGAATAAACTGATTTTTAGGAATAAATAAACTTATATATAATTAGAGATGGGCGGGCTCGGTTTCGTGAAAACCGAACCCACCCAAACTTTGGGGTTCCGAGTTTGGTCATTGATGAAATCCTAATATACCAGTCATTGCACTCTTTTTTTCTGAATTTGCACTACTTAGTGTAGGCTCTGATATACACCGTTATAGAAGAGCTGCGTTGGTCATTGCTGAAATCCTAACATACCAGTCATTACACTCTTTTATTCTGAATTTGCACTACTAAGTGTAGGGTCTGATATATACCCTTATAGAAGAGCTGCGTTGGTCATTGCTGAAATAGTAATATACCAGTCATTGCACTTTTCTTTTTCTGAATTTGCACTACAAAGTGTAGGGTCTGATATACACCGTTATAGAAGAGCTGCGTTGGTCATTTCTGAAATCCTAACATACCAGTCATTGCACTCTTTTTTTTCTGAATTTGCACTACTAAGTGTAGGGTCTGATATACACCCTTATAGAAGAGCTGTGTTGGTCATTGCTGAAATCCTAACATACCAGTCATTACAGCATGCATCCCGGGGGAGTCAGCGCTCGTTGCCATGTATTAGCTGTAGAATGACCTCACTTATCCAAGAAACAGGTGGAGCGATTGTTCCCATGTAATAGCTGTAGAATTACCTCACTTATCCAAGAAACAGGTGAAGCGATCAAATGAACCATAACTGGTTTCATGTTCCAAGGACAATTCCATCTTGCACCACTTTTCTTTTCTGCTACTGTGCTATGAACTGCCGTGTGTTTGAGTCATTGCTCTGTCGCTTACCATTCAGCCAGGTCGCTGCAGTATTGGTCCAAAAGTGTATAAAAATAATAATGTGACCTGTGAGGTAGTCAAAACTGACTGCAAATTACTTGAAATTAGTGTTAGTGAGGTTAATAATAATGTAGGATCAAAAAAGAGCAACATTATGTGATTTTAGCATATTTTAGCAATTTTTCTATAAAAATACAGATCCAAAACAAAAACCAAAACACGCAAGGGCGGTTTTAGCAAAACCAAAACCCGAAGGTAATCCAGATCCAAAACCAAAACCAAAACACGGGGGTCAGTGAGCATCTCTAAATATAATGAAGTGTCAAATTATTTTGAGACACCAAGCTGACTAAGCTGAACTTCAGAGAGGCTCACTCAGAAGTTCTTTTCCCAGCTGGTTGCCAGGGTGCTTCTTCCAGGCGCTCATGCTTTCAGCTGTGTCTCTGCTGGGTATCCCTGCAGAAGGGCTCGCCGCTGAGCAGCTCTGGAGTTGGTCCTTTGTACTATAAATAGCAGGGTGGGCTTAACTTCCCTGCCACTTATAGCAATTTTGTGAATCCTAGTGTGACACTGTATCCTATACCTGCTGACTACCTACTGCCTGACCCTTCCTGTTCCTGTATTTTCTTTGTCTGCTGTTTGTCTTCTCTACCCACTCTGACCTTCTGGCTTGTCCTTAGTATTCTTGGTGCTGCCTGCCTCGACCGTTTTGTTTTCTCTCCGACTACTTCTTCGCCTACCACCTGGCATTCTGGTACCCAGTTCGCCAGTCGCCACCAGTCTCTACACACCTTTACTACCTGACACCTACAATAAGTTCTTGCTATTTACATCTCAAGGAGCATCCAAGTACCTGTGAGAATATCTCTCTCAACGGGAAAGGAGACTTGCTAAGAACTTTGTTCAGTAGGAGCAGTAACACATATACACCACAGAGGACAGTGTCTTGATAGTTAATCATAAATGTGAAGATCTCAGATTCCATATAAAATGTCATTAAATGCAAACACCCCCACGTCCATTGTTTTCACATTTAAAAATCCAATGGCAATCTTCTTTCCTGCAGTAGTCCAAATGGAAATAACAAATAAGTAATTTGAATAGACAGCTGAGACTTTATATAATATAGCTGAGACGTTAATGAATTAAGTACTGTACTATCAACTGAGGTCAATAAGCAAGCAGTCAATTAGAAGCAGCTAGAGAGTATTGTCATCATTATCATTGTGTATCTTTTCACCAGCCTTCCAGTACACAAAAGAGATCTGCATCCGAAGTGGCTTATCTGGGGATGCATCCATGTCTAATCTTGTTTCACTTACAAGAACACTTCCTTACTGTACTCAGCTTATAATTGTCTTACCCTGATGGTCCTGTTTCACATCTCAATATATGCAATGCAAGTCTGCAATATGCAAAAATCTACAGATGCATATTTGGTGCATATGCACAGTACGGAAGTACATATTTTATGCAAAATTATCGGCTATCCAACTCTAAATAAGACCCAGTGTGTATGACCATAACCTCTGATGATTACAAGCACTAACTAGCATAACTGTGCTTTAAAATTATGTTGCTTAAAGCAAGTAGCCCCTCTTCCTTGAAAAGCAGGCACAGGTGGCTGTTATATGCACCTCTGGGATCCCTAGACCTTACAATACATACAGCATGTGCTACACAGCATAAACTGTAGTTTGGAAATAGCTGAGACTAGGAGACTGACCACATTATTTACAATGCCTGGTATACTAGGACTGTTTCTTGAATCTCTAATAGCTGTGATGTTTATGGCTTTGCATTCTAGCACTTTATATGCTGTGTCTGTGCTTATTTATTATGGCAGTTAGTGAGGTGGTGATCATTCATATTTTTTACATACTTTCTACAATGTAGGCTTAAACATTTGGTACATTCATTTAAAATTTGTCTTGGTTTGGAATATGTAATAACAATTATGTATAAAGTAATGATACAATTATTTTAAAAAAATGTAAAATTATGTGTAGTGGGTGTCTGGTGTCTATTTTTTAAATAAAACGTCTGTGAGCTGTTTATTTCAGAAATTTCATCTCTGTGAACAGGTATCCTAAAGTGCCTTACGATGATTCTACTGCAAAATCTACCAATTTGGTCAGGTTGGACATTTATGTTAGCTACTTGTTTCATCGCCATATATTGTAACAAACCAGAATTGTAAGTTAAGTGACTAATTATACTGAATTATATCACTACAGGTTAGTGTATTATATTGCACACATTTCTTCTTTGATAATGTATAATACTATTTCTACCTTATTTCACTTGAATGTTTGCTATTAGCTTCAACACATGTAACTGTAAAATTACTGTAGCAAAGGAAACTGACATTTTCCAATTTGTTAGCAATTTGCAAGAATTTTTTGTCTTAAGGGTGGTGTCACACAGGTACACGACTTCCACCAGAAATTGCTGGGCCCAGTACAAATGTAACAGGCATGGTCCTTCCTCCTTCCTTCTCTCATCCCACTCTCATTTTTAAATTATTCCCTACCCAACATTTGTCCCCCCCATTATCTACAGTCACCAGCCATCCCTGGTTCCATCTAACCCCTGCACTAGTTTACTTACCTCCCTGCATCTTCTTGCTGTCTCCTTTCGGCTCCCTTCTATTAGCGCTGTGATGTTATTAATTACATGGCGTCAGTGAAGGTGCAGGGAGCCTCTCTGCCTTGTTGCGGCTCTCTGTCTGGGAGCCAGGCACCTTGGGACTGGGAATGGAGCAAATGGCGGCAGCTGTGGGGCTCCGACATCTTGGGAGTGGAGGCAGACATGCTACCTATAAGGGGGCCCACTGTCGTATGCTTAATTATGTGCAGAGGTCTCTCCCCAGACCACCTCTCATATCTCAGGAGCAGCTGCTGGCTCGAAATGGTGCCCACTACCTCCCTTAATTCACTGCGGAGGCCCCTCCAATTTTAAATTTGTTTGTGTCCAGGGTTGGTGGGGCCCCACTCTGCTCTTGGGCCCCATACTGCTGTACTCCCTGAACACCCCTGATGGCGGCCCTGCACAGGTGCTATTCACTTCAAATTCAAAGTATTTGTTTGCTATAGGCAACATCTCCACTTTTCAAACCCACCGGGAACCCGCAGCTTGATAAATTTACCCCATGATGTTTTAAGTGCTTATTATAAGCTTTGTGATTTAAAAGTGCTGTAAATTTTGCAGCTGAAATAAACATGCTATAAAAATTATGTGTGAGCATTTCTGAAGCTGCCAAGACTCTAGCGTTCAAAGTGCCCCTATGAACAACGCAGAGTGCGCATCATTACTGTTACTATGGTAATTGATGCGCATCATTACCGTTACTACGGTAATTTTAACATGGATTTTTGCTTGCGGCTCTGGGAGCAAAAATCACCGTTGAAATTACCGTGTTCAGTAGGAGCCGTAACACATATACACCACAGAGAATATTGTCTTGTTAGTTAATCATAAATGTGAAAGTCATAGATTCTATATAAAATGTAATTAAATACAAATATACCCACATCCGTTGTTTTCACGGATTTCTGCTTTCGGCTCAGGGAGCTGCAAGCAAAAATTAATGTTGACATTACCGTACTAACGGTAATAATACACATCAATTACCGCAGCAACGGTGATGAAGCACGCCCCGCGTTCCTCTTTAGAATCTCCCCCTATGGGTTATACAAGTGGGATGAGTAGTGGTGCAGTTTCCCATGATTGGGAGTGTTTGTTTTTGTATTATTGTTATGGTTTACACTTGCTCATGTATACCTGACGATGAGCCTTCAGACCCAACACATTGTTGTAAATGATGCTATTATCAGAATGTGTACATGTCTATTTATAGGTTGAATCTACAAGCAAGTGACAGTAAGCTGACTTTAAGGAGTTCATTGGCATCCCTTTGCTGAAAAGAGAGATGAGGAAACGGAATAAATTTTCTACTTGAGTGGCAGAGTGGGCCTGATTCATTAAGGCACACAAAACGTATTTTTAAAAACGCACATAAATCAGACATACACAGGTCCGTGTTCAACAAGGAGCAGATGTAAAGATACATATGTTGATTAATATGGGTCTAAGTCCGCTCTGCTATACAGACCATACACTACGTACAATACATATGTGGAATATAAAGTCACAAAAGAACGCACACACACACAAAAAAAGGTATTTAATTAATGTCACCTGTTAATAATATAATACTTAATGACAAAACATTAAAAAATAAAAAGTAGGGGTTTTTCCATGGTTTTTCCCAGAAAATACATTTATTATGATGTTATTAATGTCTTCTGTACATAAAGTGCATTTTACAGTTGCTCCTGCTTGCAAACACAGCCGTCATCACCAGTATTCCCTCTAAGCTGAGCAATCTGGAAAGGATAGAGTTAAAAGGTCACTCTAATGAGGGCTCCACCTGAAAGGTTTGCATTCACAATCTGCAGGATGTTTCCTAGTAAGATACAGGTTTAACTCTATCATTTCCAGATTGTTCAGCTTAGAGGGAACACTGGTCATCACTAGTAATCAGCACTTACATCTGACCTGTAGCTGGTGCAAGTGATACGACAAAAAAACACGTACCTTTGAGATAACCAAAGCTTGAATCGTGCACTCAAGCATGGCACGTCCCTACTGTACACTGAATACGGGCATACGTGCATTTCCCTCCCTGTTTCACCCATGAAATCGTAGGCTGTAATAAGGGTGGTCTGTGCTCGAAGATGAATTGGACATGTTTCTGGGCATACGCAGAGCATTTTAATTAGAGATGGTCACTGACCCCCGTGTTTTGGTTTTGGATTCGGTTTTGGATCTGGATTACCGTCGTGTTTTGGTTTTGGTTTTGGTTTTGCAAAACCGCCATTGCGTGTTTTGGTTTTGGTTTTGTTTTTGTTTTGCTATTTTGTTGGAAAATACATGTTTTTGTGCCTAAAATAACCCAATTTAGTGCTCCAACTGTTTTAGAGATAAGTAATCTAATTGTTGAGGTAATAAATCATCCAAAAAAACTGTTTAATTGTTCGTTGGTAGGCCTTCATTTATTCTACACACAAAACAGATTGTCTTCCTCTCCATCTATGCATATTGGCAATGCAGCCATCGTCTTTGGATGTATATTACACCCTACACTTATAGTTAAATATGTAAACAAAATGGAAAAAGACAGTTTGCTTTCTGTCTCTATAGGCACTTTTTTAAAAAAAACAAAAAATCCAGCCATTATAGACTGTACAATATTAATTGACATGGAGAAAGCCAGTTTGGATTCTGTCTCTCTAGGCCCCCTCCACTTGTATAAAATACTAATAAATACAGCCGTTATATACTGTACAATATAAATTGAAATGGACAAAGGCAGTTTGGTATCTGTCTGCATCAGATCCTCTCTCCACTAGGAGTAAAATAGAAAACTATTCAGCCGTTATATAATCTAGAATATAAATAGAAATTGAGAAAGGCAATTTGGTGTCTGTCTGCATCATAATCATCAACATCATCATTAGCGCCCTCGTCGCCTACACAAATCTCCCCCTCATCCTCTTCTAATTCCAAAGTGGCATCCTCAATTTGGGTATCACCGGCTACACTCGGGCTATTAAGGCACACATCAGCAGAATGCTCACGATTAGACATCCCACTGTTGGATGGACTCTCCACAGGGATTGTTGTCATTTGTGAATCAGAGCAAATATTCTCCTGTAATGCCTCCCTGTTATCTTGCAGCTCGGCTTTGATGCGTAACAGTAGTTGTGCACCAATTGTAGGCTGGGTAACTTTTTGGGATCTGCCACTAATACCCAAAGGTGAAGGCCTCATTCTCTCTTTGCCACTGCGTGTGTAGAATGGCATGCCTGCAATTTTTTTTTTATCGTCACTTAACTTTTGCTCAGTTACACTTCTTTTTCGCTTCAATACAGTAAAAAAAAATTTGGGTTTTTGTTTTTTGCACTAATTTGGAAACACTCTGTTGTTTGACATCGCCTTGGCCAGATGACGTACTGAGAACACTAACATCAGGACTGGTGACAGAACCTGGTTGCTCATTCAGATCATATGTGGACTGCTTTGAATCCATTCTGAGCGCAAACCACTGAGGAGTGCTAAAAATTATTTGGTAGATACTGCTGACAGTTATGACTTTTGACAGTCAGAAATATTAATGCACAATTAGGGAGGACACCCCAAAAGCACTGAGGAGTGCTAAAAATTATTTAGTAGATACTGCTGACAGATATGACTTTTGACAGCGAGAAATATTAATGCACAATTAGGGAGGATACCACAAAAGCACTGAGGAGTGCTAAAAATTATTTAGTAGATACTGCTGACAGATATGACTTTTGACAGCCAGAAATATTAATGCACAATTAGGGAGGACACCACAAAAGCACTGAGGAGTGCTAAAAATTATTTGGTAGATACTGCTGACAGATATGACTTTTGACAGCCAGAAATATTAATGCACAATTAGGGAGGACACCACAAAAGCACTGAGGAGTGCTAAAAATTATTTAGTAGATACTGCTGACAGATATGACTTTTGACAGCCAGAAATATTAATGCACAATTAGGGAGGACACCCCAAAAGCACTGAGGAGTGCTAAAAATTATTTAGTAGATACTGCTGACAGATAAGACTTTTGACAGCCAGAAATATTAATGCACAATTAAGGAGGACACCCCAAAAGCACTGAGGAGTGCTAAAAATTATTTAGTAGATACTGCTGACAGATATGACTTTTGACAGCCAGAAATATTAATGCACAATTAGGGAGGACACCACAAAAGCACTGAGGAGTGCTAAAAATTATTTGGTAGATACTGCTGACAGATATGACTTTTGACAGCCAGAAATATTTATGCACAATTAGTGCTGGGGAGTGCCAAATATTAAGAAAAAATAATAAACCTCTATCCTCCTCTCTGCACTAGCGATTTTGGTTAGAGCAATTGCAAGAACAATATTGTATTCTCTGTCCCTGCTCTAATTAGCCTATGACTACACCCTGCTCTCTCCCTCTGTCAAATGGCGATGGATTGCTGTGGAGGCGTGTATTTATAAAGTTGAAGTATCGCGAGAACCGAGGCCTGAGATCCGACAACGTCACGATGACGTTCGGCCTCGATTTGGATTCGGAACGGACGGGAGAGTACCGAGCTGCTCAGCTCGGTACTCGGATACCCAAAGTTCGGTTGGGTTCGGTTCTCGGAGAACCGGACCCGCCCATCTCTAATTTTAATGCAAAATATGGCACCAACCACCATTTATGTGCCTCAAAGAATCAGACCCAGTATTCACTAATGGTGCACTGTCAGATCCTACTCAAAGCATAGCGCTGAACTGACAGAATTTTCAAAATTGGCTACACATGTATTTTCAAGGATAGTCAGAGCTGACAGTGATACAGCCACATGGCGGTCCAGCTGTGCAAGGTTAAAGTTATATACTAGCCTTAGAGTCACCAAGATCCCTGACAAATATACACTTGTGAAAAAAGTTTAAAATCACCCCCCCCCCCTCCTGTATTTTTCAATTTATGTGGATTACTTATGGGCAAATTCCACCAGCAATATGTCAATAGGTCAATTTCACTCTGGACCTATAGTCACACACCCTTAACTGGATAACAGCATGTAAATACATACAACGAAGGTAACATTAGAAAGAAAATCAATGTGACTCTGGGAATATTACAAATGGTGGGGGTCTGTATTCTGAGTCACAAAAGATGAGGTACCAGCAAGTAATATCTAATATATATATGCCTAGTGGCGTGTGTGGGAAAAAAAAAAAGAACCAGGCTGCAGCGCCACCTGCTGGGCAGAGTTATACACTGACCTATGTATTTCTTGAAGGAGAAGTGACAGTTGGGAGTGGTTGGTGGTTGCCGGGGGTGACAGTGGGGAGTTTTTAACACCTTAAGTAGCTTGATGAAGGATGTGGCGATGAAGATGAAGGATGAAGTGATGGAGAAAAATGATGAGGTGGTGACATGTGGACAAAACCACGTTAAAAAAGGGCGCTTGCGTCGGGAAGTAACACTCTTCCCCTGAGGAGGCCTGGGCTAGGCCCAAATGCATGACAAGAACCTTTTTAACACCTTAAGTAGCTTGATTTGACTAGAATGCATGAGTATCGTGCACGGGTTAACTTGTTATACATCATTAGGATAAATGTAGTACAGAGTCAATAGGTTACACTATGTTCCTCCCTGCATAGTAATGATGAGGATAATGCATGTCTCTTGCAGGAAATGATGGGGGAAGTAGCCCCAACATTAATAATGATTATGCATGAGGTGTTGAGGGGAGTAATAGTCACTACAAAAAATAATAGGTTATAAATAAGTGAGGATGAGGAAAGAAGTAGTACCGGCTGCATTAGGCAGTTCAAGGCCAGAACTGTCATGTGTGCTATGGGTCTTGCGCTTAGCCCCATGTATGGTGCAGTGCAGGACTAAATGGGTTACTCACACTTACCATAGGCATAGGACAGTTCTGGAGACTTAAAGTAGGGATCAAAGGCTTTGATGGGTCCCTAATAGCTCTACTCACTAAACTCAGAAGTAGCAGTAGTAAGGCAGGCACATTGAGCAACTGGAAGGGGTCAGGACTCCCTCAGGACACCTAGATTGGATCTGGACTGGTTACAGATTCCCTCTGGACACCTGGACCCTCGAGTCACATGGGGGTATATGTATCATGCTGAGAGTTTTTCGGCGGGTTTGAAAAACCATTCAGATTCTAGCTATCATTTCTTCAGTACATTCTACAAAATGCTAGCTAGAATCTGATTGGTTGCTACAGGCAACATCTCCACTTTTCAAAACCGCCGGAAATCTCTCAGTTTGATAATTTTACCCCCTGGACTGTATCTCGACTCCCTCTGGACACCTGCACTCTCCCCCAGATCATGGTAGTTCTGAATATCAGTGCCTTTGATAGTTCTCCCAGCTAACCAGTATGTTTACACTCTCTCTCTATATTCACAGGTCTCAGCCTCTCTGAACAGGTGAACACTGGGTCCCAGAGCTTATATAATAAAATAGAAATTTACAACTAATTTGCAACAAATTCCTAATTGTTTAGAAATAATATTTAATATAATCCAAAAATAAAAATAAAACTGCAATGTTTACCTTAACAAATTGAGCATTTTTTACTCAATAAAAAGTGCAAATGACTAGATAATGGTTATTATGAGATAACACTTAGCATAATTTGAACTGTTGCAAGGCTGAAAATAAACTACATTGTATGTAATGTGGATAGTAATTGGGAGATAAATGTAGAAATGATTTCTCATTGCCTGGAGCTCAACATTAGCTTTTAAGTATTCAGAGGCATTAATCCAGAAGAAAAACCTTAATACACTGTCTTTTTTTGCAGTTAGCATTGCTTTCTAACAAGTAAAGTCTGCAAGACAGAACAATGTATAAGGAGAAGCAGTCACAATGACATGAAGCATTTCCACATCACCAATATTTGAGAGTAAGTTCTACAATGCAAGAATATATACGTTATTCACTTTTATGGTTTATCACATTTTGCTTGGCAAACAACTACAGTGGATACACTTATTGCAAGGAGTGCAAAAGATACTGTACTTGCCGTATGTCAGACTGCTCCTTCCCTCCCTATTCTGCCTTACCAGTCGTAAGGAGCTGTAAGTGTTAGATGCATATGCGTGAATCAAACACATTACACAAGGCAAATTGGAGTAGTACTCACTCTGCATCAGGCTCACTATGTGCAAGTATTATGTATATTAACTACAGGTGAGAAGTTCAGATTTAGAGAAATCCGATAAATCCGAGTAGAAACAAAACACAACTCGATCCTTTGCGCCAAAATCGGATCTGAAAATGAGGCAAACCGTAATTTTCGGGAAAATATAGATGCAAAACTTGTGAGAGTTTTGGATCAATATCTTCTATAAATATATATATAGCTCTCCCCCTGTTCTCATCTGCCATTTCAGTTCAGGCAGTGTGTAGTGAGGAAGGTGGCTTGCAGGCTGTGCTCCTAAAATAGCGTGTAGAGAATGACTAGAGCGTTAGACAGGATGAAATAGGGAATTTTACATAGAAAACAATAGCTGTGATTACTTTTAATGTAGTTTATTTCTGTAGCGAATAGTAAGCTAGAATAATTTGCTGATCGATGGAATGTCAGTCTGTCAGAGCGTTTAGATAGAGTACTGTCTATTTGTGTACGTGCACAGTGTAGTATAATTGTAGTACGGGACTGGAGATGGCTGGTTCCGTCCAAATGCAAACCCTATTAAATTTGTCTTTCAACCAAACTGCTAAATCTTCTTTAATCTCCCGGGACAACCTGATGTATGTGGTTTGATCACCCCCGCCGTTGCCCATTGCAACATTCCACAAAAGACTTTGCCTATGGGGATGATCCAGCAGGCAAACTTGAAGTATTCGAGCAATGATTGCAGCATTCTGGCCTGCAATATTTTCTTGTATGCGGTGGAGATGCCAAAGACCTGAAAAGACGCCCGAGTATCAAACAATCCCTGTGCACAGTGTTGGAAGTTCAGGGGGCCCACTATGAGGAAATTGTCGAGGTAATGAGAACCCCCCCCCCCCTGGCCTGTGACCTCTTCTAAGTACCAGTTCAGGAAAGAACTGAAATGTTCAAAGTAGGCACAGGTAAATTGAACACTACATCAGGAAACATCTATCCGCGATAAATCCCTCATCAGTATGTGTGTGTAATGGCAGCAAACAAAAGGTCGACTCAACGTCTACCTTTGCCATTAAAGCCCCCTTTCAGAAACCTCTAATCAAACCCAGAGCAAATTCAATATCCAGGTAGACCGCCCTAGCGTGCTGCGGGTCAATAGCATTATTAACCGGGCTTCCATCCTGGAAAGACAAGTGTTGAATGAGTCTAAATTTACCGGACATCTCTTTGGGGACCATGCCAATATGCGAGACCAATAAATTAGTTAAAGGAGACAAAGGGAAAGGACTGCACATGCGACACATGCGGGGAATTCAAAACTCTATATCTACTCTGCTCTGACACGCTATCTGTGTCAGAGCAATGTGTTTCCTGTTCCTGGCTACCTCTCCCTGTGTACCTGATCCCTGTGTTCCTGCTCCCTGTGTGCTCCTGCATTCTCTCAGACTCCTGTGTACCTACCTGGCTGCGTCCTGACTATCCTTTGGCTTATCACTGGCACTGTGTATTGGACTGATTCCTTTGTGTACCGACTCGGCTGTGTTTCTGGCTATTCTCTGGACTCCTCCCTGGCACCGCATAATGGATCATCTCCTGTGTACCGACCCGGCTGTGTATCCGGCCATCCTTGGACTCATTTCCAGTACTAGGCATACGACAGATACCGTGCACCAAACCAGCATCCGCTCCAGTCGACCAGACCCTGGATTTCACGGTTAGTGTGCTTAATTACTTGCACTATCCTGTCATATTTTCCGCTGTCTATCCATCACTTAGTACCTTTTCCTTATGTCAGTAGGCTAACCTGGGGGCCGCGACCTGTGGTTTTTCGGCAGCAAAACCCATCCTACCTTGCGGTGGTTCTTGGTGAAGACCGAAAGGCCGTTAGACTCCACGCCCTAGGTAAGCCTGCAAAAATACTGACTAAGGTTCCTAAACCTTAACAGTTTGCACTGACCCGCTATCTATCTGATGGATGCATCGGGAATCCCTCCGCTAGGGAATTACTGGATCACTTAGCGGTTCGGGTTGAAGATCAGGGGAAAAATCAAGAACAATTACTACAGTTTCTGCAGACTCTGTCTAACCGTTTGGACACACTCCAGAGTACGGTCTAAGCCCAAGCAGCTCAGTTGGCTGCTCCTACTCCTCCGCCTGTTCCAGCCCCGCAGCCCTCTCAGAGTAGCGCTGCCGCTATAGTTCCAGCCATGTCTCAACTCCGCATTCCTAACCCACCTAAATTCCATGGGGATCCCAAGGAATGTTGAGGTTTCTTAAACCAGTGTGCCATTCAGTTCGAACTGCAGCCCGGAAATTTTCCAACAGAGAAGACTAAATTGGCATACATAATTTCCTTGCTATCTGGTCAAGCCCTTGCCTGGGCATCTCCTCTATGGGAACATGATGATCCTATACTCCATAATTGTACAACCTTCCTGGAAACCTTCAGACGCATCTTTGATGAACCAAGACGCGTCTCCAGCGCAGCTTCAGGTCTTCTCCGTCTGCACCAAGGTTCTCTTACTTTGGGTCAGTATGTCCTTCAATTTCGCACCATGGCGACTGAGCTACATTGGAATAAAGAAGCCCTTGTGGCCACATTTTGGCAAGGCTTGTCCGACCGCATTAAGGATGCATTAGCGGGTCGAGAACTACCTACTTCCCTGGATGAATTGATTTCTCTGTGTAAACAGATTGATATCCAGTTTCGTGAACGCTCTCAAGAGAGGGAGAGTTCCCGTCGATCTACCTTTCGTTTGGCTCCCCGGTTCCAGAGTCCGGTGATACCTGAAGAAGAGCCTATGCAGTTAGGAAGAGCGCGCTTATCTCAGGAGGAAAGGGAGAGGTGATTCAAGAATCGTTTATGCCTCTATTGCGGGGAACCCGGTCCTGTTTTGAGCCTTTGTGGGAAGCGGCCGGGAAACGACCGGACCTAACTGACGTTGGAGAGGCTAAGTTAGGTATGTCTATTTCCTCTCCTGTGGATTCTAGCTTTTCCATTCAAGTTCTTCTGCAATTTATTGACAAGCAACAATCTTTTCCAGCACTCATTGACTCCAGGGCAGCAGGGAATTTTATACTAGCTGACATCGTAGAGAGGTTGTCGCTACCCATGGTACCTTTGGATCCGCCTATCGCCATCACAGCTATTGATGGTAGTCGTATTACTGAAGGATCCATAAAGAAAAGAACTGTTAACCTTTCTCTACACATCGGAGCCCTACATACTGAGAAGATTTCCTTTTTTTTAATCCCTGAGGCTATTAATCCTCTGATTATAGGCCTTCCTTGGCTCAGACTTCACTCTCCTACCTTAGATTGGCAGAAACCTGAAGTTCTTGCATGGGGCCCAGGTTGCCATTCCCGTTGTCTTCCCAAGATTCACAGGCCTAATACTGCTCGTTCTACCTCTCTTACTACATCCTCTGGTATTCCTCCTCACTACCATTCCTTTTCTGACGTATTTTGTGAAAAGGAGGCTTCTAAGTTACCTCCCCATAGACCTTGGGATTGTGCCATTGAACTGTTGCCAGACAAGATTCCACCTAGAGGTCGTGTTTTTCCTTTGTCTTTACCTGAATCTGATGCCATGTCCCTATATATCAAGGAGAATTTAAATAGAGGTTTTATCCGGAAATCCTCCTCGCCAGCAGGGGCTGGTTTCTTTTTTGTAAAAAAAAAAGGACGGCGGGTTACGTCCTTGTATAGATTATCGTGGCCTCAATGCTACGACTAAGAAGAACAGGTACCCCTTGCCGTTAATATCAGAACTCTTTGATAGAATCAAAGGAGCTTCGATATTTTCTAAACTTGACCTGAGAGGCGCCTACAGCTTAATCCGTAGCAAGCAAGGGAATGAATGGAAAACTGCGTTCAATACTCACGATGGGCATTTCAAGTATCTTGTTATGCTGTCACCATCCTCTGCTCTCTGTCCCCCTCCTCTGCCCCGCTGTCACCATCCTCTGCTCTCCGTCCCTCTCCTCTGCTCTCTGTCCCTCTCCTCTGCCCCACTGTCCCCATCCTCTGCTCTCTGTCCCCCTCCTCTGCCCCGCTGTCCCCCTCCTCTGCTCTCTGTCCCCCTCCTCTGCCCCGCTGTCACCATCCTCTGCTCTCTGTCCCCCTCCTCTGCCCCTCTGTCACCATCCTCTGCTCTCTGTCCCCCTCCTCTGCCCCTCTGTCACCATCCTCTGCTCACTGTCCCCCTCCTCTGCCCCGCTGTCACCATCCTCTGCTCTCTGTCCCCCTCCTCTGCCCCGCTGTCACCATCCTCTGCTCTCTGTCCCCCTCCTCTGCCCCGCTGTCACCATCCTCTGCTCTCTGTCCCCCTCCTCTGCCCCACTGTCCCTATCCTCTGCTCTCTGTCCCCCTCCTCTGCCCCACTGTCCCCATCCTCTGCTCTCTGTCCCCCACCTCTGCCCCACTGTCCCCATCCTCTGCTCACTGTCCCCCTCCTCTGCCCCGCTGTCACCATCCTCTGTCTCTGTCCACCTCCTTTGCCCCGCTGTCACATCCTCTGCTCTCTGTCCCCCTCCTCTGCCCCGCTGTCACCATCCTCTGCTCTCTGTCCTCCTCCTCTACCCCGCTGTCCCCATCCTCTGCCCTCTATCACCATCCTCTGCTCTCTCTCCACCTCCTTTGCCCCGCTGTCCCCCTCCTCTGCCCCGCTGTCCCCCTCCTCTGCCCCGCTGTCACCATCCTCTGCCCCGCTGTCCCCCTCCTCTGCCCCGCTGTCACCATCCTCTGCTCTCTGTCCCCCTCCTCTGCCCCTGTTCTTTTTTTTTTTTTATGGCTGGCCCGCGGCACCCCAGTGACTGCGCCACGGCACCCCTGGGAGCCGCGGCGCACAGTTTGGTCACCGCCGGATTAGAGTATCAAGGATGCCACCTATTAAATTTATAGATTTAATATACAAAGGTACAGGGCATTCAGATATAAGAAACAATTCATAAACAATTGACATAACATACACAAGCAAAACAGTTTAAAATAAAAGGGATTACATTGAGAGTAAAACGTACATGAGTTGTATAATCTGTGCCATTGGAAATTGGCTTGGAAGATGGACAGCTTATCAATGTGGATTGATTTTCCCAAAAGACTTATAATTTTCCACTTCCCAGCACAGTTTTTTTAAGCAAAAGGAAATGGGACGGTGTTCACAGGGGCAGTTAATGCTAATAGGGGGGCAGGGATGTTCCCTGAGTTTCACTATAGTTTGCTCACAAATATTCCAGAAGTTTTGACCTTTGGTAACTCTCCACAGATATATTCCAGAGACATAACTCCAGCTTCAATAAACTGGTCATAATCTCCAGCACATTTAAATACCAAACATGATGGACTTATGACAATGTGACATACCTTTCCCAAAGACGTGTGATTGTAGCTGATACCGCCAGTACTTGTCATTCACAAACCTGGTGTTATTTCTCCCCCTTCAATCTGGAATGGCACCCTAATTTCCCAAAATATGAACTATGAAGACATTTTTCTTTGAAGTTCATATTTCTATATACCGGTATAGGCTGCCTTTGTCTGCAAGGATGTCAAGCTGTGAACGGCCCCACAAAGTCTATTCAGGTGTCCAAAAAACGAACTTGTGTCAGGATATAGCTCACCACAGGGGCCTTTGAGCCTGCTACAGGTGACAATTCTAACACTGGGATGTGCAGAGCCACCAAATACACACACAGCAGACTCTCTGGCTTTACATTTTACACTTTAGTACCTCAATGTATTCATTTGATATACCATATTTATGATTTAGGCCTTATTCCCCACAATTATGTGATATAAATAACTGTAAGTACGTTGTGTTCCCGACACAATCCATGAAACCCAAGAGACATCCTTGTATTCTACAGCTACTGTTGCTGGGGATGATACATCTATACAGAAGGGGAGCAAGAAGATTGTAAGGAACAACAGGTAATTGCTGTTTTCATTCTGTCTGCTGCAGTGTTTCTGTCAGCCTGTGTATTATCACTTGAATTCCTCTCACCTGCAACTCAATCTGACACCTGCCCTGATTGGCTACTACTGCTTTAAATACCTGTCAGTTTCACTAAATCTTTGCCGGTGAAAGTGTTCCCACACCTGCTCCCCTGTGCTCCTGTTTGATACTCGGTTTTGTCCTCTACCTGTGATCTGACCATCCCTGTTTGCTGCCTGGATAAACCTTTTGCTTGTGACCCTGACTTCATATTTTACTGCCTGGACTGACCCTTTGCCTGTTATTTGATTCTGCCTTTTCGTCTGTGAGATCATCTCCCAACCGCAGGATTGTGGTGCCCGCTATTCACTCCATCAGACTCACCATTGTTAGCTGTGTTTCTCCTTCCAGAAATCCAGCTCCATCTTGTTCCGGCACCTTGCACTGTGTTGCTCTCCAGCTCCATCTCCACACAGGCAACTACTGGTACATCACCCTACTTCTCCTCAACACTGCCAAGCAGTTATACTGGTGGAGATTGGCTCTACATCTTATTGCAACTCAGTATATCTGCCTTATCTGGTCCAGGTGTATCCTGCATCCTTGTTGCCATAGATATTATATCTCTGCTCAGCATCCCACTATCTAGTACTCTGTGGTGCCACCTACCAGATTTAAGTTACCACTACTTGAGATTAAGTCCTGGGGACAACCGAGTACTGGCAAACATATCTGGTTCTATGGGAAAGGGGGTTGCTGAAGGTGAAGTTCTCATCAACAACAGGTTCTGATAAGTTTTGACATAATTGTCTGTGAAGCAAGCATTTGCACGAGGAAATAAGTTTGGCAGTCAGCATCCTATTGCACAGCTGATCCCTAAAGCCATGACAGCTGTGTTAGCATTGGAGGTGTGTTCGATTTCCGTAATCAATGCTTCAGGATCTAGCCAATTAGTTGAGGTCATGTGTCTACACTACCAAATTCCATCTTGATTCATTTCTCTAAAACATCAGTTCCTCAGCTGTACCATGAGGTTAAGCAAAAAGTCATTCAGTCTGTCACTCACCGGACTTCTAGACCTAGAGTTGGGCCAGTTGTCCCTCTGTGCTGCGCCGTGGCCGTCCACCATCTTGATTAGGCTTCTGCGCATGTGCAGATTAGGAGGGCTCTTTATAACCTTTCCTTTATTGGTATTGGCTATCCATTTGCCTTTTCTCTATTTAAGGCACTCCTGACCCCTCCTTAATTGTCTGATCTTGATTCTCACCTCTCCGTGTCAGCTGTGTACTCTGTTCCTGTGGCTGCCGTGGTAAACCTGCCTCCCGTTGTATGCTGTAGTGACCGCTGCTTCTCACCTGTTGGCCGGATACTTCTTAGCCACATCTGTGGTAAATCTGCCTCCCGCTGTATGCTGTAGTGACCGCTGCTTCTCACCTGTTGGCCGGATACTTTTTAGCCACATCCGTGGTAAACCTGCCTCCCGCTGTATGCTGTAATGACCGCTGCTTCTCACCTGTTGGCCGGATACCTTTTAACCACATCCATGGTAAACCTGCCTTCCGCTGTATGCTGTAGTGACCGCTGCTTCTCACCTGTTGGCCGGATACCTTTTAGCCACATCCGTGGTAAACCTGCCTCTCGTTGTATGCTGTAGTGACCGTTATCTATTACTTATTGGCCATCTTTCACTCTATCAGCATTTATCACCTCTGGCCGATTGTCAATATTGAGATACATTTCTCTCACTGGACTTGTTAGCTTTAGTTTATTGGGATAACATTACTTTTGTTTGCTTATCCTATAGTTTATGATTCATTACTTCTTCTGGCCGGACAAGTGTTGTTACCATCATCACATATATCTAAGCTCTCCTGAGTATCTTCATAATGTTATTATTGTTTACTTTATATTTAGCTGTATACCGTTGCTCTGCTGCCCACTCTTGAAGACCGTGACCTGCGCAGTGATGCTGCTAAACCCAAACCCTCTTGCGGGGGTCCCTGGAGAAGACCAGTCACTGCGTTAGACTCCACGCCTCGAGAGTAATGATAACAACTAGCAGAGCATTAGGTCAAGAACGCTCGTGACCGTGACACAGTCCCTAGAAAATGCCATTGTACCAACTGTCCATTTAACTACGGATATGTGGACAAGCGGTGCTTTTCAAACCAAAGACATTATGACTGTGACAGTCCATTGGGTAGGTGTATCACAAGCAGCAGCAGCAGTGTCTGTAGATTCATCCTCATCCTCCTCATCCTTTTAGCATAGTAGTGCTAGAACTCAATGCAACGTCATTCACAGGCAAACACCTCTTTGTATCGCTGGTTTCACATACTGGTGTCAATCTTTTGGAAAAACTCAGGAATGTAATATCAAAATGGCTCAACCTGATAATATTCTCCTCAGGATTCCTCATTGTCGATAACAGAGTAAACATTGGGCCAGATTCATCGACGAATGTAAATGCCGATTTTGTGTGTATAATCCGCAAATTTGATCTGCGTATGCCAGGAACTGGACCATACGCAACTAAACGTGGAAGCATTCAATTCATCTTTGTATGCAAAGGACATTTACTACAGCTTACAATTTCAGGGTGGGAATGGGGCCCCAAGTCAATGTACATTAATGGTGTGCCAAACTCAAGTGCACCCAGCTATATCCAAATCAAGCATAGGGCATCTCAAACGTACTTGATTTTCTGCCTTATCTCTTGCTCCAGGTACAGGGCTAGTCTAAGTTCTGATTACTAGTAATGATAGTGGCGTATGTATGCTATTACATGTGTCTGCAATCAGGAATAACTGCAAAAATGTATTTTATGTTCAGTAGACATTAAGAACATCCTAATAAATGTATTACAAAAAAATATGTTAAAAAAAACTACTTTTTTTAACTGTTTTATCACTAATGCCTATATTATTAACAAGTGACATTAATTCAATACTTTTTTTCTGTGTGTTCTTTTACAAATTTATATTCCACATAGGTATTGGATGTATCCTGCAGTGTTTTGTGTAGTAGAGGACAGCAGACCTACACCCAAATTCATCAGCGCATGTGTCTTCAGATCCATTCCTTGATGAATTCGGGAGTACGCAGAACCAATTTATGTGCATCACAGTGACACAGCACTCACAAAGGTATTGATGATGTACATACAGCAAAATCTAAGGTTCATTTCTACATATTTATCCCCCTAGACCTCTCTGCTGCTTTTGATCACCCACTTCTTCTGCACACCCATCAGTCCGTTGACATTTTTAGCACATTCCTTACTTGGTTCACTTCCTACCTGTTGAACAGCTCCTTCAGTGTCTCCAATTTTGGCACATCCTCCCCTCAACTATCTGTTGGGGTCTCAAAAGCTTGTGTTCTCAGCCCTCTGTTTTTCTCACTGTACAACTCTTCTCTTGGTGAACTAACTGCCTCTCTGCTATCTCCACATGTTTCAATGTTACCTAAAGCTCAACATATCCAAAACAGAGCTTATCACCCCCCCCCCCTCCCCATTCAAGACCTCCTTCAAGCCTGCTGCTTTAGCGTCACACTTGATTCCACCCTCTGCTTTATTCCTCACATCCAGTCCCAGTCCTGTCACCTCCACCTTCATAGTATTGTTGAGTATGCAACCAATAACCTCCCTTATCTCATTCTCTCCCTCCACAACTACTGCAACCTCATCCTCTCTGGCTTTCCCCGTACCATCTATCACTGCTTCGATCCATCTTAAATGCCGGGGCAAGACTGATCTTTTTCATTTGCTACTCCACATCTACTGCTGCACTATGGCTTCCTGTGTCTTCTAGAATTCAAAAAATTATTCACCTTCACCTGCAAAGCCCACAACAACACCATCTCTTGCATCTCAAACCTCACCTCAAAATACTTTCCCTCATAACCCCTGAGATCTACCTCTGATCTGCGTCTTTTCTCATATCTGGTAATCAGCTATTATTTCACATACAGATTTATGCTGTGTAGCAACCCACTTATGGAATTTCCTATCATGCCCAATCAGGCTCTTTCACAGCCATCAAGTCTTTAAAGTTGGTCTGAAAACCCATCTCTATACTACACACACTGGTTCACTCTCAAAGCTGTCTCAAACTCCACTCTGAGCCACACTTTTGTCTTAGCTGTGCCCTTTTCATTAGAATGTAAGATTTCTCATAGGCAGGGCCCTTCCTACCCATGAGAGACTTGGGGATAATAGATAATTTAAATTAGGTACTATTTTGCTTATCGACAAGAGTTTAGGACTCAAAATATGTTGCTAAATAGGATCATTGAACAGAGTACCAATAAATATATAGTATGTCCCATAATTTATTACAATAAATATCATAGGTACCCAACAATCGCTCTACATCCAGTGGTTGAAGTGGAAATTTAGAAGTGGTGGCGTCAAAAATGTAAGTTAATGGAATTTAATCGTTTTACAATTAAAGCAATAGGACAAGTGGTGCTATGGCATACTACCATATACCAGCTCACTTTGACCACTGTCTACATCCTGATCTTTGTCAGGAATATGCTTTGTTTTAAAGAGCTGGTCATTTCTATCTGCTTTTATTGCCCTCCAGAGATTGTCGCAAAGTTTACTGTAAAGCATTTTCAAAGTTGAAGCTTGCAGTTACAACAATTACATTAAAATAAACTATATGCTATAGTATATGCCTGTTTGAGCTTAAATGGCTATATTTTATAGTAATTTTAACCTTTTTTTTTTTAATTAGACCAGCAAACACAGTACCCAACTGCAACGTTTTGAGTCTGCCATTCTTATGGAAACCCACTTAAAATATATACAATGTAGCCATTTAAGCTTGAACACAGTTGAACCTGTTCATCTTGCTCAAATCTTTAGTGGTTAGAAGCATGGAAAAAAGGAAAAATTTCCAATCCGCTCTAAGGTAAGGACAAACCTCAAGTACATGTGATATATAAAATGAGGGGGTGCTCTCCAAAATAGACAAATTTAGAAGTAAGGGAGGGAGATCAGTTGATGATTGATATCAACCGAACAGAGTTATTAGTATGTGAGGCACTCCTGTCCACAAAAAGATTTTTTTTTATTTTAAATATAAACAAAATCAGTTTAATTGATAAATTTCTGTATAGAGATAAAATCAACTTTTATTGATAATTCTATTAAAATGCGACAAAAATCCAAAATTTCATCAGAATAGGCGAATTTAAAATATATAGAGGGGCAAAAGATAGAAATAAAGTGTTAAAGAAATAAAAATAGAAATTGACCCATAGGGGGAGCCGGTCATGATTGCTGGTTAATCTCCTTATTTAAAGAATATATAGCTAATTCAATAATAATTGGTCTAATCTCCAATTAAATTATGATGGAGATTTAATATCATGAGACCAAGTTAACTAATATATTCACCGAGATACTTCCTGTAATGAATACAGTCACCGTTCTATTAATCAAAGGTGGGTATTAATTCCCCACATAACTATATGTGGCTGTTACCATTTACAATATATGCACGAGTATCACATTGAAATCATGGATATCTCCTTTATTATATGGAGAAGCAAGAGAAATTGGGATAAGCTGTAGTACAGGACTAGATTGTTGGATAAAGGACCACAATGAGATTAAACCTTGGTAAAGATAAGACCAACCAGAGTATGATTATGTCACGGGCACTAGGAGTTTTACCCAGAATTCACCAGGTGTAGCTACACTTACCAGAAGTGCGGACCTCTGGGTAGTGTGGTGAATCAGTGGAACCATACAGTAGAATAGAGGAAAGGAATTTCAATAGTATAAATGCTGAGTCTTGGCACCGTGGAACTGTGATGGTACAGCAGTTTAGTAAACAGGATAAATGAGGAAAGAGTCCAAGTGCCTTAGCACGCAGGTAGCATATAGCAGGCCAGAACTTGATATCTGGATAACGTTAGGCAAAGACCAATCAACAATATAGTAGAAGAGTCAGCGACTTGCAGCTACAATACAGAGGCACTTGTAGACTTTAGTCCAGCTAATAGGTACCATACAGAGTAGTAGCTATATCACAAGGAAACATGAATGGTCTACAGCTGGTAAGTTTCACCACGGATATGTAGAGAAGACTTGTCCAGCGCAGGTGTGTAACAAAATAGCGTGAGTGGTCTGCAATAGGCAAGTTGTACCACTGATGTGAAGGGAAGACTTGTCCAGGTGCAGGCGTGGAACGGAGTAATGTGAGTGGTCTGCAATAGGCAAGTTGTACCACTGATGTGAAGGGAAGACTTGTCCAGGTGCAGGCGTGGAACGGAGTAACGTGAGTGGTCTGCAATAGGCAAGTTGTACCACTGATGTGAAAGGAAGACTTGTCCAGGTGCAGGCGTGGAACGGAGTAACGTGTGTGGTCTGCAATAGGCAAGTTGTACCACTGATGTATAGAGGAGACTTGTCCAGGAGCAGGCAGGTAACGGAGGTAGCGAGAGTAGTCTGCAGCGGGTAAGTTCTACTACCGATGTGGAGAGAAGACTTGTCCAGAAGCAGGCAGGTAACGGAGGTAGCGAGAGTAGTCTGAGGCGGGTAAGTTCTACTACCGATGTGGAGAGGAGACTTGTCCAGAAGCAGGCAGGTAACGGAGGTAGCGAGAGTAGTCTGCAGCGGGTAAGTTCTACTACCGATGTGGAGAGAAGACTTGTCCAGAAGCAGGCAGGTAAACGGAGGTAGCGAGAGTAGTCTGCAGCGGGTAAGTTCTACTACCGATGTGGAGAGGAGACTTGTCCAGGAGCAAACGGATAACACGAGTAGAAACAGGAAACACCTCAGAGTCTCAAGGAATGAGAACCAAGAACAGGCAAAGGTAATAGGGCAACAGGTGCCTTAAGTACTGAGAGGTGATTAATTAATCAATGAGACTAGAGGCGAGGTATTAACAGTTCAGGGTTTCTGCACATGCGCAATCTTAGTCAAGATGGTGGACGGCCGTGGCTCAGGAGAGGCGTCGGCAGGAGCGAGAGAGACCCATGTCCCAACCTAGAGGCACTAACAGTCCGGTGAGTGACAGATTACACAGGAAAATCAATCTGTCTTCCCTGTTATTCCACATAAAGGTTTGATAGAGTAAGAACTCTTCCCCCAGTTACTTATTCCGATATTATTCAATTACACAACCCAAGGTATGAGTATATATGTTTGGTGGACTTCGCAATAAAACATTTTTATATTTATTTATTTATTTATTTTTCTATAATAGAAAATTTTTATTGCGAAGTCTACCAAACATATATACTCAATAATAGTTCTTACTCTATCAAACCTTTATCTGGAATAACAGGGAAGATAGATTGATTTTCCTGTGTAATCATACCCTGGTTGGTCTTATCTTTACTAAGGTTTAATCTCATTGTGGTCCTTTATCCAACAATCTAGTCCTGTACTACAGCTTATCCCAATTTCTCTTGCTTCTCCGTATAATAAAGGAGATATCCATGATTTCAATGTGATACTCGTGCATATATTGTAAATTGTAACAGCCACATATAGTTATGTGGGGAATTAATACCCACCTTTGATTAATAGAACGGTGACTGTATTCATTACAGGAAGTATCTCTTTGAATATATTAGTTAACTTGGTCTCATGATATTAAATCTCCATCATAATTTAATTGGAAATTAGACCAATTATTATTGAATTAGCTATATATTCTTAAAGTAAGTAGATTAACCAGCAATCGTGACCGGCTCCCCCTATGGGTCAATTTCTATTTTTATTTCTTTAACACTTTATTTCTATCTTTTGCCCCTCTATATATTTTAAATTCGCCTATTCTGATGAAATTTTGGATTTTTGTCGCAATTTTAATAGAATTATCAATAAATTTGATTTTATCTCTATACAGAAATTTATCAATTAAACTGATTTTGTTTATATTTAAAATAAAAAATCTTTTTGTGGACAGGAGTGCCTCACATACTAACTCTGTTCGGTTGATATCAATCATCAACTGATCTCCCTCCCTTACTTCGTGGTTAGAAGCATGTAAGAAAGTTGGGGGATTTCATAAATTAAGGTACAAAAAAAAACATCTTCATTCATAGTAATTTTCAAATCAAGAAATGTGATAGGAAAATTTGTATGTATAAGTGAGAAAAGATTAAGGGACTCAAGCACATCTCAAGGACGTCTCTTTTATTACCATAAAATACGCATTTCTGTACTGCGCCTGTGAACCAAATAATGTGTACTCATATGCCCGTATGCAGATTTGTCCACATGTTTCACTTGTGACTACTTACAACTGGAGAAGAAGAACAGGGGAGAGAAGTGGTAGGCAAGCATAGGTCAAGTACAGTAAGGACATTTTAAAATAATTTCGACTGAGGTAGACCTGTTTGCAGCCGCATATAGATCTGCCAAGAGGGTGCAGGAGGACTGGTGCAACGAGAACCCTATGATGATGCAGAACTAATTGCATGTTTGCGAAACCACTTTTCCAGATGAAACTTAATTCATTAGGGTGGTTGTTGAATTGTATGAAGTCATGGCTATCTATTACTTTTATTTAATTCATATTTGGACTGTAGCAGGAAAGGAATTTTAAAAAGGAGAATAACAGATGATTGTAATTAATTTAATGTCACTCAATTTAATTGAATTTAATTTGTATTTTGTATTTGTGTTTGTATTTAATTATACTTTACGTGGTAAATGTGACTTTGCATTTTTTTAAAATCACTGTCCAGACACTATTCTCTGCTGTGTATATGACACTTCATTACATAATACATTGAGTAGATACAGGGTAATGCAACTTGTACATTTACAATTAACACCAGCAATCCAAATCTCTGCCCTTTCTCTATGCTACACTTGACGGCCCTGATGTAAACCTAGCTTATATGCTAGTGTTGTAGAGCTGGGTGCATCATGACATGCGTCTAACTGAGCATATGCACTTAAATACAATTTTCCATAAGTGCATCTTTTGCTAGTGACGGTCAGGGTGTAAATGCATCCAACTCCACCTGAGCCCCTAAGTGGTTTCTTATTCAGGTATTTAATTTTGGCTAGTAATGCAAATTGTCATCTCAAAACACCAAAAATTCATCAGTTAACTAAAATAGAAAATACTGAAGGATGTCTTGGAGAAATGAACTGTAAAGAGTGAAGCAGTGAAAGGAGGAGAAAGGTCAACATCATGAGGGATATTTGTATAGAATGATTCTACATCCAGCAAAACAAAATGTACATGTAATTCAAGAAGAATATCATTAATTGCAAACTATTGACAGGATGGTTAAAAAATGTTATTCCTAAATTACACTATAGGCATTTCCTACAGTGGAAAAGTCCCATTCTTATGTCACCACAATCTAGCTTGAGTTGGAAATAAACTTTCTTTAGTATTAACTTGTTTATAAATATCAGCATTTCCTCCTGCAGGTGAACCGCTTAATTGATTCAGATTAAAATATTGTTGGGCCACCTGAGCCCTCTCATTAAAATTCCTACAAAAGATACTCGCCACATTATACAAAACCACACATACATGGCCTAATCAGATGAAAAAATGTATAGAATTACTTAATTACTGTTAGAAACACACCACAAATGAAATGAAAATGCAATCAAATCACCTTGATATGTAACCACACAAGAAATACAGAACATGTCTGCTATAGTCAAGCACTATCAGTACAGACTATCTACAAAGATGTAGGTGAGTCCTAACCAACACAAATAAATATATATATATATATATATATATATATATATATATATATATACATACATCTCCCTCTCTCTCTCTCTGTATATATATATATATATATATATATATATATATATATATAATTATTGGAACAACATTCTCACATCCACAAAATGGAAGAAAAATCTGAATTAAACACAAATTGACATGTACAATGGACCATGTGATTTATCTTCTAACATGTCCATGCAGCCTAACTTATGTGGGCATGACCACTAGGATATTCCATGAACATATGGCCAATCACAGATCATCAATCAGACAAGCATTGGACACGGGCCAAACTGATACACCAGTGGCGAAGCATTTCCTCCAAAAGAAACATCAATTGTCAACATTGAGATGTATGCTTATAGATTGGGTGCCACCACCATCCAGAGGAGGTGATGGAGAACTAATGCTAAAAAAGATAGAGGCTAGGTGAATTCACCAGTTGGACACTATAATGCCAAAAGGACTTAATGAAAATAACCCTCTAAATATATTCTTGAGGGATTAAGAAGTCTAAATCTGGATACACTATATTGTTTTCTAACAAGAAAGAACTTGGTTATGCATGGCTATTAGATCTACCTATAGGGTCCTATATATTCACAAGATTTTGTTCTATTGTTTTTAATGAAAAACATATCATATATAATAATTCCCTGACGAAAGAGTATAGATGACATGTTGAAATGTATAAAGGATATCAGAGAATATAGTGCTATCCGCTGAATGCTACAATACTTAGGGTTCTGTAATAATAAACAACAATTGAATCATATATATCAGAAACCATAATGCCAATTATTGGCTACTGTAATATTTGGGGCTGTGCAATATTTAATAATAAAGTGTAGGAACCATAAAGGTACTATATTATATATTGGTAAAGAAATATGATGACACTATATACATTGCCAAATGCCACAAACTTTACTGTCAATTACTATTACTGTAAGTGCATTGTGATGCCCCCTACTGTGTATTCCAGGGTGGAACCCATAGCAATTATGCCTAGGATTGGATATTGCCAATTAAATGTGTTTCATTATGGGAAATATGATGTATAAATAAGAAGCTTTAAAAATCACAATATGGTTGGCTTGAGTACTAACCAGAAGCTTGCTTGTTTGTTCAGTTCCTACTGTTTATCACAGTGGAACTCATAGAAATTTTATATATAATATCTAACTATAAAATCTAACTATACTAATTTTGGAAGTGATGTTTCCAACTAGACAACTATTGTCTAGGTGGACAATATCCAAATATTGTTGGATGAATATGATACATCACCTGTTGGTCGCACTAACAAAATGCATACAGTAAGACTTCGAACCAGAAATGCTTTCTTAGACTTCCTGCTATGCGTTCCACAGTGGAACGCATGACGGAATTAGAATTACGAACTTGTATTAAAGAATTTATAGCTAATTTGATGTACAGCTAGAAATGGAGTCTGGAGAAGGTGATATGTTCATTGGTAAAGTAATGGTAAATTATAATTACTGTGTCGCTGTAAAATAGAGTGCTTAGTAGTAGTTTATCAACAGAAGTCTGAAACCATGTGACCTTCATATGCTTTCCAGGGCGGAACACATATTGTTTGTAACACTGTGGGAGGTGGACACATGTACTAGAATTGACAATTTCCTAAAATGAGCTACAGCTGACAACCCTTTGGCACTATATATAGTCAGGTAATTGTAATGTTGTATTATCTATGCTTGTCCTGTCTGCTGTTCAATGAAAACCTGTCTTGAAAAAGGTCTGTATGTAAGACCGAAACGTCGACTATAATATAAAGGAACTGGATTGAAAATAAAGAATAAATGAAGAGAGGTGCTACACTGTAAATATTTGGAAAAATCATATTTTAATTGAAAAATGTTGAAAGCATTGATAACTTGATGATTATTATTAATTATATATATATATATATAGTGTTATACAATTGAAAATCAACTTTAAAAACATACACGATTGATGTCAAATCACAAAGGGTTTTTTCCTAGATTGCACATAATCAAAAACAATCTAGATGCTCCTACGACTCTCTGTATCGGGAGAACTACCCGGGCCTCTTTGCTAAAATCAAATCAGAACTTTTCTCCTGGCGCTCATTGATCATTTCGTGGCTGGGCAGGATCATTTCTGTCAAGATGAACCTCCTTCCTAAGCTTCTTTATTTCTTTCAGACCCTTCCTGTTAGAGTCCCCCTTTCGGATCTTTCATCTCTCCAAAAATGTCTCTCTAGATTTGTCTGGAACGGTCGGTCTCCCAGGATTAAGCTGGCTCTCTTAAAGAGACCCACCAGAAGTGGTGGTAGGGGTTTCCCGGATTTGAAAATTTACTACTGGGCGGCTCACCTGAGCCATATTGTAGCCTCCTTTGCACCCCCTGCGAAATTGTCGTGGGTCGACATTGAATCCGCCTATCTTAAATTTCCAGTTCTTTCTTGTATTTGGGGTCTCTCAAAACAAGCTAGATCTCCCCTTACTTGCCGATGCCCCACCTTATTATTTTCAGCTACGATCTGGGAGACCTGCCGGCCCCATCTCAAAATCCCGATATCCTCTTTTCCTGTCCTACCTCTTTGGGGTAACCCTGCCTTTCCTCCTGGGCTCTCCTCTGCCTTCTATAGTCCCTGGGTCTCTGCAGGTGTTCGATTTGCAGGGGATCTAATACTTCATGGTGCCTTTATCTCCTGGGATGATCTGCGCTCTAAATTCCCAAGTCTCCATCCTAAATTCTATGAGTATTTCCAGTTACGACACTTTGTGGGCTCTCTCCTCGGGGGGGACTCCTTCCCCCTCTCGTGCTTCCCCCTTTGAAACTTTATGTCTCTCCTCACCTTCGGGTAGGGGCACGATTTCCTATATCTATAGCCTTATTCTTGATGTACTTTTACCTTCGGGCGGTAGGCATGAGAGGGAGTGGGAGAGGGACCTGGGTCCCCCCCCGGAGGAGGATTGCTGGGAAACCATAAGGGAACAGGTTGCCACCAGTTCTATTTCCACTTTAGTTAAGGAGAATGCTTATAAAATATACTATAGATGGTACTACACCCCCGACAAACTTACTAAAATGTTCCCCTCTAGTTCTCCATTATGCTGGCGGGGTTGTGGCCAGATGGGTTCTTTCTTACATATCTGGTGGTCCTGCCCTAAAATATCCTCCTTTTGGGACCGAGTTAGGGCCCTCCTCTCCTCCCTCCTTCCGTGCCCCGTCCGGAAAGACCCATGGTCTTTTCTTCTCTGTTACCCTCTGATTGATGATGATAGACAGTCTGCGAAATTGGCATCCCATGTCCTTGCAGCTGCGCGATGCCTAGTAGCTAAGTCATGGAAACAAGTTGAACCCCCCACTATGGCGGCTCTGCGATCCTATATTTGGTTCATTGCACGGATGGAACAGATTACATACCACCTTCACGATAAGGACGATAAATTCCACCAGATTTGGGCTCCTTGGCTTTACTTATAACCCCTTAGCTCCTGCACCTACTCCTTCCTGTTAAGAGATGGGCATAGGGGACCTGACTCCTGAAGCGGTTACCCCTGTCCCAAATACCCAGGTAATACTCTCTCCTGAACTTCTTTTATTGAAAAAAATAAATAAGATAAAGGGAAGAATGTTCTCTTTTTATTTTTATTATTTATCTATTTTCTTTAGGTGACGACCAGTGCCCCCCCTCCCCCCACCCTTATCCCCCTCTATACTATTATAAAATGTTATTGATGTTTGAATATCCTGAGTAACAATGGTATACTTACTGTTTCCTCAATGGCATTCTGTTGATGTCTTGCATATCCATTACTTAATTTTCTGTTACATTGTTATTTATTCATGTCTTGCTTTGCTTCCTGTTTTGTTTTGGTTTTTTTCTACTTCCGCAATGTACTAATTTGTTGACTCGTATCTGTATATCATTGCGATTTCTCAAAATAAATAGTTAAAAAAAATAAAAAAACAATCTAGATGAATCAAATGAATTAATATGCAATTCTGACTGATATGGGAAAAAAAGGATTACTCCTAATACATCAATGTTACCATGTTTGCAAATGTCCTAAGAATTATTTCTACATGAAATGCTCAGAAACAAAATGCAGGAATACATGTGCTTGTGATTGCAATTAAAGCAACCAGAGAACAATAACTACCTAAAATATCTAACGCTTTTGTTGTACCCTCATCTATGTGCGACATAAGATCAAACGTGTGTGTGTGTGTGTGTGTGTGTGTGTATATATATATATATATATATATATATATATATATGTATATATTAGAGATGCTCACTGACCCCCGCGTTTTGGTTTTGGTTTTGGATCTGGATTACCGTTGTGTTTTTGTTTTGGTTTTGCCAAACCGTGATTGCGTGTTTTGGTTTTGGTTGGTTTTATTTTGCTATTTTGTTTAAAAATCAATGTTTTTGGGCCTAAAATAGCTAAATTTAGTGCTCCACCTGTTTCTTGGTTAAGTAATGTAATTGTAAAGCTAATAAATTATCCAAAAAAACAGTTTAATTCCTGGTAGGCCTTCATTAATTCTAAACACAGACCAGATTGTCTTCCTCTCCATCTATGAATATTGGCAATGCAGCCATCGTCTTTGGATGTATATTACACCCTACACTTATACTTAAATATGTAAAGAAATGGACAAAGGCAGTTTAAGCGAATTAAGTACTTGATCGACAAGGCCAACATACTTTGCGGAATTGCTTGCTTTCATCTCCTCCTTCAGTTTCTCAAGCTGCTTTTCCAATAGTCTAATTAAAGGAATGATTTGGCTCAAACTAACAGAATCTGCACTCCCTTCACACGTCACAACTTCAAATGGTTTCAGCACCTTGCACAGCACTGAAAGGATTCCCCACTGTGCAAGAGTGAAATACATGCCCCCTCCTTTCCCAATGTCATGGCTTGTGCAATACGCTTGGATGGCTTTGCGCTGTTCCTCCATCCTCTGCAGCATGTACAGGGTGGAATTCCACCTAGTTACCACCTCCTGCTTAAGTTGGTGGCAGGGCAAGTTAAACTGCTCTTGGAGCTGCTGCAATCTCCTACATGCTGTGGCCGAATGCCTGAAATGGCCTGAAATCGTACGGGTCACCGAAAGCATCACCTGCACCTCACAGTTATTTCGTAGGAAGCTCTGCACCACCAAGTTGATGGTGTGAGCAAAACATGTGCTGGAAATCACCCAGCTGTAATGCTCACACTATATTGTTGGCATTATAAGAAATTACATATCCTGGGGAGAGCCCAAGTGGTATAAGCCATGTATCAATCACATCTCTTAGTTTGCGTAACAAATTGTCAGCTGTATGCCTGTTAGTGAAGCTGGTGATACAAAGAGTGGCCTGCCTGTGACAAATGTTACATAGTGGTATACATGCTGCTGCTGTTCCTGCTGGTGAAGGTGAATGACCAACCCAGTGGGCTGTCACAGTCATAAAGTCTTTGGTTTGACCACTTCCACTTGTCCACATATCTGTGGTTAAGTGGACAGTAGGCAGAATGGCATTTTTTGCAGCGCAATCTCTACATTTCTACACACTTTTTGGTGTAGTTGTGGAATAGCTTTACGGGGAAAATGGTGTCGCGATGGAATTCTGTAACGCGGACACACAACCTCAATTAACTGTGAAAAACCAGCTGCGTTTATTGTGGATATTGGACGCAGATCTAACACTAACATGGCAGCCATGGCGTCTGTGATTCGCTTGGCGACTGGGTGACTGCTGTCATATTTGCTTCCCCTAGCAAATGATTGTTTCACAGTTAATTGTTGAAATGTAGTACTGGTCTTTAATCTTGGCCTTCCCCTGGGCTGACGATTCACCCCCAGCAGCAGCAGTGGGACTAACGCTTTCTTCAGAGGAATTAATAATAGTGCAGGAGTCATCCAGCCTTAATAAGTGGGATGCAGGGCTAACTCCGAGCGCTACTGAGGATATTGATAAGGATGGTGTGGTGGGTGTATTTTGTAGCCGTCGGGATGTCGGTGAGCAGAGGGTCCTAGCTGATGATGGAGTGCTTGTAATTTTTTTGGAATAACTTTCAGCTTTTCCCAACACTTTGCCATGAACTCTCGTCAAATGGCATAACATAGATGAGGTTCCAAGATGGTTAAGGTCCCTCCCTCGACTGACTGTGGCTTGGCATACACTACAAATGGCTATACAAT